>NW_026534347.1:6461420-6604320 GCF_026225885.1 Hylaeus anthracinus
GATGATGATGATGATGATGATGATGATGATGATGATGATGATGATGAAGATACCGAAGACGAAGACGACGATGATGAAGATGAAGTCGAGGACGAGGACGATGACGAGGATGAGGATGATGATGAGGATGACGAATCTGAAGATGTAACTTTCACTTCCGCTCCAAAGAAGCTGGAAAAAGTCAGATTCGCCGACAAGGACAAGGTCAAATCCGTGGAACAGCCTCCGCCAAAAGTGGTATCGAAACCACCGGAACCCCCAAAGAAAGAGGAATCAGTAAAGAAGCCCCAGGAACCCCCAAAGAAAGTAGTCGAGAAGAAACAAGTGGAGACCTCGAAGAAGTCGCCCGAGAGCCCGAAGAGAGTCGATCTCAAGGAAACGAAGCCCGAACTCGAACCGTCGAAACCCAAACCCCCGCCGAAGGCAGAGGCCCCCTTGAAATCGGAAGTGCCTAAAGCACCACCGAAAACGAAGGAGCAACCGAAGCAACCCGAGAAGGCGAAAGTGGAAACGAAAGTGACAGTGACAGCAGCTCCTAAACAGGCAGAAGTTAAACGATTGGATAGTGAGTATCGGTGGTCCATGATTATGTTCTTTGTGGTCACCGAATTGTTTGTGTAACAATGGGAAAGAGAGTTTTTTATGTTTTGATTGAAGTAAAGTGATTTTCCTAACCTGAGATTTCCGACGATACTAAAACATGCCCACGATTGTTTGTAGAAGAGGAGTCGAAAGCAAAAACGAAAGCGCACGTGGAAGCTCCTTTCACTTTGGCTCGGTTGAACGACGCGTTGCTACGCGTTCCGACCTTCGTGCCAAATTTCACGGCCGTCGAGGATTTCGAGTGTCAGCAGCACGGCAAGATCTTCCTGCGACAGCTGAGGGGGTACAAGCTGTGGGCCCTTCAGAGTAAGTTCAGCTTTCTTGAAATTTACTTGTATGGATACAATACTGTGACATTTCTTTCTTGTTATTTTTAGTAATATTTCTTCAAGCTTGTGATATTTCATAGTTTGATATTTTTTCTGATAATCTTGATATTTACAAGTGCGATGCTCTTTGTGATAATCTTGATATTCAATAGCATGATATTTCTTGTGATAATGTTTTGATAATCTTCTGATAACTGACAATAATTTTGGGCTATTCAATAATACGTTACGAATATCCATTTCCCAATATTCATAAAATAAAAGGCATACTGCAAAGTACTTTTTCACCCACTTTAATTTGAACAATAATAATTCTAACAATAATGATATGTGATCCCACTATTTTCTAGTCATTTTTATCATTTCAGTGCTAGACTCGAGCGCAAAGATTCCATCAGGTCTCCTTCGCGGAAACGTTAACCAGCTGGGAGACTTTGACGAGTGTTTAGGCGTAATGGCGCACGTGAAGTTGAACAACAACACCCTGAAGGTCCAGGGGAAGTACTGTTTGGCCAGCGTGGACCTGTACGCGTCTCATCCGGACATGAGACTTCCGGTTAACATGATGCAGGCACGCGCGTTTATAAGAGGAAGCATGAACGACGTAAGTAAACAATTTTATCTCTATCACTGTTTCCTAAATGTTGAAATGTGCACGCGTTCGCAAGTGCTCGTCATTAAGAACTTCCATCGAGGAAAATCGATGTTGTAAATCATGCTTGCGTGTACAGTTTCTCGAATGTATACTTCGCCTGATGCCAGATAGAACTGGCTTCGATATCATGCCGCACGTGCAACGCATGCTACCGTTTTGATGATGCTGATAGGATTTTATTTATCGAAGGTCGTTCTTGGGAGATTAGAATTACTTGTGACGCGAATTTTCTGCAATATCGTGATTCCATCTAGGCCAAAAGTCGATACGCATGTGTCGTTATCTTGGATAGTTAATTGAACAGAAGATTGTATATTGACGATTATTTGTGGATATACTCGAATTACGTTTATTCAACTAAACATTATCAGTATCGATTTGCGTATGGGGTCACGATATCATACTTGATTGCTTAAAAATGATACGCGTGCATTCGAATACGAACGAAATAATCAAACGTAGTATTCAGTTTAAGTACCAATAATTATGGGACTGACTGTAAATATTCATATGAAAACGATTCTAATAGATAAAATAAGTATTGTATAGTGCTAACGTTATGGAAAATAAAAAATATTATATTTAATGTGTCTAATCAAAATTTATTCAATTAATTTATTGTCTTAACAGACCTGATGTAATTATTATTTGGATTCTGTTTTCCAGCCTGGTCACTTTATTCCAAAATTCACAACGATGAATTGGGCTCTATGTCTTCCAGCCGCGTGCTCAGCTGAAGATGCTCAAAACGTGTTGGAGCAAGCGTTGAACTATTACAATTCAACCATAGGAATAAGATTTACGGTTGACGTCGACCCCAACATGTGTTACGTCAAACAAAAGTCAGGCAGCTACTCGAAGGAGACGATCGGTGTTCTGTACGTATTAATTTTCTTGGACCTTTACGAGATTAAGCGCAGACCGCGGTTTGACGCTTAGGAGACGTTCTCGGAATTCAAAACTAAACACCGCTAATCCGGGTCATTTTAAACTTACGTAAATGGGGGAAGGTGAAAACGCAGGTATAAATAGAGTGGCATTGAAATGATTTCGACTTATCACGCTATTATTTATTGTATGTAAATATCTCTAGGTATTTAGGTATCTTTTGGTATTATTATTAAATTTTTATATGTGTGCTTCAATTAGATCATGTCAGGGTCTAGTGTACATATTTTCTAGTATGAACTTACTAAGCCAATTGTTCGTGAATGTATATTTCATTCAGATTTTTAATTTTGTTTTTTTACTTTCTATATTGTCGTAGGTATTTCTACGCCATGATCGCCTGCCTCGTCTTCGTAGCGACGGTGAGAGACTATCTGGTGGTATCTGAAGGAAAAGGTAGATTTTCATTAAAAACTGCACAGTGGAACTTTTAAAGAAGGACTGCAAAGCTGCAGAATGATGAAATAAGATCACCCTTTAAAAATAAAAAAATTTATTTAAACTTGTAGTACTTTTGTCAGAAGTAATCAAGAATGTTGACACGCTGTGTTTCATTTATTAATATATTTGTAGTTTCATTTAAACGAATTTATGTTATTTATACTACTTTGTTCTTTACAGGAAACTATTCGGAGAGAATAATTATGTCCTTTTCCTTACGGAGAACCGTCAGCTCGTTATTAAAAAGGGGAACAAGCGAAACCGACATTGCGTGCATTCACGGAATAAGGTCACTCGTCACGATTGCCCTTTACGTTGCTCATCAGCTGATACCGATATCGAGGTTACCCTATTCCAATCGAATCGACCTTACGGAGGTGCTCATGAAATTTTACGTATAAACTAAATGATTAAGTTTCATTTATAGTAATTGTTCCGAAGGCTATGCCATTCGAGAGTACACTTACACTTAAATATAAATAAACAACATTCTACTTTCTCTAATTTTAATAATAATAAAAATATTTTTATTTAGTATAAAACTGTGTTAGAGTATATTCGACCGACACAGTTAAAGGTTAATGCTTGATTTCGAAACAGGTTGCAAACAATCCCATCAGCTCGATTCTAAGAGCAGCGATGGTTTATACCGACGTGTTTCTACTACTCAGCGGTGTTTTAACTGCTTATAACATGGCGAACGAGTTCACGGTGCGCGGCGAGATCCGTTGGTTTTGTCGTTTTATCGCCAGGTATATCAGGTGAGTTAAACGACGATTCCGTTATTAATAACATTAATAATACCGCGATCTTCTCAGAGGGAAAATGTAAAACCTTTTCATTTCCTTCTTAAGACATTTTTACAGTATTTTGGAAAGTAGTTGACTCGCTTAAACTTTTGATATTGTGTTTCAGACTCACGCCAGCGCTACTTGCCGTGGTGTTTTGGTACGCATTTGTAATGGAGCACACAGGATCTGGACCTCAGTGGAACAGCATCATAATACCAAATGCTGAGCTTTGCAAGAGCAACGCCTGGACGAATTTGTTGTACATACAGAATTTCTTTCCCTTCGAAGAAATGGTATTTAAACGAAGTATATAGGTTACTTATTATATTGGAAATATAAATAATGAAAAGCATATCACCGATGAATGTACAGTAAATGCACTTGCTTTGGGTCTGAGTTAGTTCATCACTAAATACGATAATTTTTATTAATTCCTGGCTCACTAGCTAAAAGCTGTGAACCAAAATTTTTACAAGATATTTAATTCAATACGTCTAACCGTTTTAACCTTCTAAGAGACGCCTCCAAGCTTGATCCTTCGATCAGAAAGTGTTCCTGAATTCACAGTGCGCGACACACACTCATCAGCTGGCCCTGGACATGCAGCTATCGCTATTGGCTCCCATGTTCGTGTTCTTCTTAGAATGTAAGCCGATCATCGGGATCCTCTTGCTATTCTTTATGGTCTTGCTGTCGGCCACGCTGCGATACATAGCAACGATGAGCAATTACCTCTCTTATGTCATTTTTCATGGAATGTCGTAAGTGTACGAAGCCTAGCTGACAAGGTTCATTCTTCAGCGTCTGATCGCTAATGGAGTTTCCCAATTCCAGAATGAAGCATCTTTACAAGACTGCCAATTTATCCTACACGTTACCCTTGCATAGAGCCACACCGTATGTGTTTGGCATAGGACTTGGCGTGCTGCTGCGTTATACTGGAAGAGACGTCAGGATCCACAAGGTACTATTATTTAACTCTATTTCAAGTGAAAGCACACGCGATTGCAATCAGACGTGAGAGACAGGTGTACTTTGCATTTAAAACACAAAATTTCACAAATTCTGGTGAATATTTTACTAAAGAGTAATTTTTTATTCTAAAAAACTCACTGTTGTAGTTGTAAATCTTTGTTAATATTTTTTTGTATCTAGAGTTCGTTACTAGCAAGTAAAACATTGATGTACCACTTTCAGGTGTTAGTGATCTTGGGGTGGTTAATCGCGATGGCCTTGGGATCGTGGTCGTTATTTTCACCGTGGCACCTGGCCAGAAGGGACTACGTGTACGATGCTGAAGAAGCAACCAATTACGCTGTGATCTGTCCAGTTGTGTGGGCCTTGGCCCTGTGCTGGCTGATATTTGCATGCCACACGAAGAACGGAGGTCCGTCACGATGAACACCATTTGTTTCATGCACACGATTAATCATATCCTACAATTGTTAACATTTAAATGCAGACTTGCGTCTCCATTAATAATAGCCCTCATGTTAAAGGATGGTTGAATGCAGCAATTTCAAACAGGCTGAGGTCCTCGTTATGTCAATTTAAATTCAAGTTTAAAGTATAAATTTCTCCTCCAAATTTTCATCCCTATAATGATATATCGTAAATGTAACATAATTTTCATTTCTACAGGTATAATAAACAGATTCCTATCGAATCACTGGTTAATGATCTTTAGTAGAATATCATACGCGGTATACTTAACGCAATTCGCAGTATTCTTCTATAACGTTGGGACCACAAGATACTCCACCGAATTCCAACTTCATAGAGCAGTACGTACAGAATCTATTGCTTCGAAACTAAAGACCCCCTAATCCAATTAACCACTGAATTACTGACCAAATCTATCGCAAAATTCAGAATCTATTTACATTTACAGATCGATTCGCTGGAAGCAGCCACAGTGGTGTCGGTGTCGGTCGTTCTGACTCTGTTTTTCGATCTCCCGATGCAGGAGATCAAAAACGTCATAATGGAGAGCACGGACACAGCCGTAGAAGTTCCGAGCGAGAAGTCGCAAGTTCCAGACGGCGAGCCGGTCAAAGGCGAGCGGCCGCTGGAGAAAGTTTTCGAGGAAGACGAGGTAGCTTCGACCGGATGGGACTGGCAAAAAGATATTGTCTCTGGCGGCGCTGACTTAAGTAACGAGCTCGTGGACGACGAGGAGCAGGTCGATGTGCCCATCCTGACGAGGTCCCTGGGTCGAAGAAGATCGCTCATCTCCCGCGATTCCAGCGAGGCCGAGCCGATTCCTACGTGGGACTGGATAAAAGAGCCGAATCGGAGATATGCGAGGGACGATGACGAGTACAGGGAACGCGGCAGGAGGAGCAGAAGCGGTCAAAGGGATTATCGGGACACGGGAAACGAGGATCAAGACTACGCTAGAATGCAACAGGAGCAGGAAGAAGCTGTTAAGCGAAGTAGACGCTCCGTATCCAGGAGTCTCGACAATAAGAGATTCTCGACACGGGCCAGCGACGACGAGGAGGAGTATTCCAGGGAGGAGGAGGATCCGAGACGGTACAGGAGATCCGAGTCCAGGGGGAGATCCGCGATTAGAGAATCGGACGATTATCGTTCCTGGGAATTCGTCGGTAAGGAACGTTCATCCTCTCGAGGCCCGGACTCTAAAAGGCTCTCCGGCAAATCGGAAGAGCACGAACCCTCGCAAAGACAAACAAGACCGCCACCCCTCTCGAGATCCTCCGATGCCAGGAGAGGCTACTCGTCGGAGAGCGAGGAGGAGATCTCGCAGCGGAGGAAACTCGAAAAAAGGCATCCGTCAGCGGAGCCTAGGATAAGCGACGAGGAAGACTGGGAGGGCGAGCTGAGGATACGAAGGAAACAGTTCATGGAGAAGCTCGCGAACCAGCAGCAGGACACCTTGGCGGAGGAAGAAGGGGGTATAGGATCTCCAAAGAGGAGGTCCTCGGCGGAGGGGAAGATAGCGTTGCTGAAGGATCCCTCGGCGAACGACAACATGGACTCGTGGACGGTGAGCGTTGGCTCGCGAGTTGCCCAGCTAGGATCTTCACAGGAACGAAGCGAACCTGAAGAGGACCTCGCGTACGCGAGACGAAGGGAGTACCGCGAGCAAGCCCCGCCGCCTAGGGAAGACACTCTGAGCGAGGAGGAGGTAATCTGGGACGCATCTAGAAGACGATCCTACACCAGCAGCAGTCAGATAACCTCCATGGAGGAGGACGACGACGTCACGTTCAACTTCGTTCTGACGAAGGACAGCAGGAGGGTGTCGATGCAGGATTTAACTAAACTGTCCCAGGAGGAAGATCTGTCCGATTCAGGATGGAACGTCGTGAAGGCGGACAGCACCGAGTCCCAGCCCAAGTCCACCCTGGGTTTGTATAAACGCGAGTCCATCGTGAAGAGTCAAGCTAGCGAAGAGGATCCTGAGTATCTCCTGCCAGAAAGGCCCAAGCTCGTTCAGCAGGAACGGGAGCATCCCTTCAAGAAGGCTTGGCAGATGCAGAAGTCTCGTTCAGAGGAAGATGGATCCGCTTATGTTATCAAAGACGCCAAAGAGGACACCAAAGAGCACAAGGAGAAAAAGAACGAGGACGTTAAAGTTGTTAAAGGGGAGTCTGGGGGTGACCAGTACGAGGACGTTGGGTCGTTTGCAGACGACGAGTCGGAGTCGATCACGCTATCGAGGAGCAGAAGCAGCGATACCGAGGAGAATAGAACCAGGTCCAAGTCCGAAGAAGCAGAGTCTGTGTCGACAGGACGCAGCGATAGCACGAGTATCGACGATAGCAGAGTCAACGCGAAGTCCGATGTCGAAGATGACTCTGCGAGGTTCAGTTGGCCTGCTGAGGACGAACGCTTCGAGGCTTATAAGAAGAACTTGAGGAGCAAGTCGGAGGAGACGGATTGGACATGGGAGCAGGAGGAAACCTGAAAGGAGGGATTTCGATACGATGATAAAGTAAATATCATGGTAAATCATTAACGAAGTGGAGGATGGAGAATGAATGTCTTGGGACATGAGGGAGGGAGGATGTAGGTGCTCGAGCAGTCGACGATTGATGTTTATATTGTGGTTATATTGTAAGTTAATAAATTACGAATGGATATTTAAGTACCATACCTTTCAATTGATCTTATCAATCACATTGGTAGATACTCAACAAGGAAATCCTTCCTACCTAATGTCAGGAATAAAATGGACGTTTCTCAGTGATTATCGTGGCATGATATTTGCAGAAAAATTGCATGGGGGTTATTGCTTATTAAATTCGGGTTATTTTATGACGCATGTCATGGCTTCATCTTCCTTCTGTCGCGAACAACTTCGTCGATCTCATTACGGTCGACAGCAGGCAACCGAGGAACGGAGCGGACTTAAGTCTAAAGTACGTCATTAAAATTCAGTTAGAACCCCCGCGTCATTACCTTTGAATCCTATGGTCAAACGTCCTCGTTAACGCTAATTACTAAATCTCGCTGAGAATTTTGGAATCCCTCCGTGTATTAACCTTTTCAAGTTCGCTCGACGCACAAAAGATTCGACGCCTTAACAAGCTCCACTTGACCGATAATGAACGTAATTCGTTTAATGCACGCTTAATGCCAATTATCTTCTTCACGGTTGCTCAGATCGATCACTGGAGTGCGAGTATTGAATCCACAGTTGATGTAGAATAAACATTGGATGGGGAATAAATTTATTTTATTTATTTATTTTTCGTCTTAACTTTTACTCTTCTCTATTTGGTACGTGGTTAATTCAAAAAAATGGTTCATTTTTGTCCAGGATGAAATTAAAGTCATCGCACGATTTGTCAAATAGGAAAACATTCGATAGAATATACGAATGGCTGCGGAATTTCTCATTTTACGTTTGTACATTCACCGACAGCAGACGTAGAACCGCCAGGTCTGTGATTTTGGACGAACGGTCCTTCAATCGCATCGACCGAAATGATAGGGGCAGCGAATGGTTGCAGGAATGGAGAACGCGGGGCACGCGATTGTTTCGAGCATACTGCATGATGAAGACTTGTCTTGCATAGGTACCATGCGAACATTCGTCGCTGGAATACAAAATTTGCGTCTGAAGGAAGTAGGGCAATAAACACTGTTGATTTTATAATATTCCTACATTACCAATGATTCATAAAGGAAGACTAGTCCTAATTAGTCCTATGTATCTCTAAAAACACGAATTTCCATAAACATCCGTAGAAAACCATACAGTTACTTTTATCGAGTTACTTTTATCGAGTTATCATCGAGGAATAAATTTCAGGGAAAGTCGTGATTATACTATCGGCTGGAGCACGTGTTGGCACGCGTTGGAATAAATCTCCAGCCGTGTCTCGGGTGATTTACGCAACGGCGCGTGCCCGTGGGATACAATTTCCAGCGGGAAATCCCGAAACCATTATTAGCGGGGTTAAAAAGAAGGAATCGGTTTTCTTTGGCGTGCTTTACGACGCGAGATCTCGTAAAGAGCTCGCACCGGCGCGTAATGCCAGCCGTTTGCCGGTGCGGCGGGAGGTGATTCTCGGCTGGACGTTATCCACGTCGGTGATGTACGCCCGCGTTTATAGTGCCAGGGGGATTACTTCCGTTCAGCATAGGTACGATCCGCAGGAGACGGCCGCTTACGGCGGTTTTCATTGCATCGCTCGCTCGACCGCCGGTGGCTTGGCTCGTTTATGCTTGTCACACGGGACACGACGCCGACCGAAGTCTTCATACCCTCGGACATCCTGCGAATAAACGGAATACCCGTCTATAGTAGCCCACTTCCTGGAGATTTTAACACTTTCCACTTGCTGCCTCGCAAATTACTTTCCTAGAAGCAAATTTCTTTATTATTCTCCATTTATTGATGCATGGAGGCAGCAGTCATCCTTTATGGATCGATAATGTAAGACACCTAGTTGGTAAGACAGGTCGATTTATTAGTAATATAGGACACTTTGGTTGGTAAGGTAGATTACTTTGCTGGTCGTACAGAACACTTTGTTGATAAATCCCTCCTGATAAACCATAGGGCTCTACATTGCCGATATATTATAAAATCAACTAACATATACTGCAATTAGTTCTATGAAATTGTCGATAATAATGTTGTAAACACTTACTGCAATTTGCGCTAGAGAAACTGAAAATACCATAACAGTGAACTTGATGAAAGTCGGTTAAAGTAATTAAATCATGAGCGCGGAGGTGGCACGCTTATTATACCACCAAAGATTTAGGGCCTTCGTACCACCGCGTTTACGTCGTGGTTATATTGAAACTAATTACTGTGATTAATTTCCGTCTATTGTTCGGTGTAGGCCGACGCGCGTATTATTGACGTGCAGTGTACGTCCTGACATCAGGACCAATCACTTTACTCGGTTTACCCGACGCGCTTCCGAAGTCTTGTCCCATCTTTGTACTCCTGTTAACGCCGTGTTTCCACTGCAGTTGAACTGCCTGAATATCCGACGTCGAAGATTGAGATGGATGGAGGCGGCGAAATGAGATTCCTGTACGATTAGAATACACAGGAAAGTTCGATAAAAATGCTGTGGTACAAAAAGGTGTATTATTATCGAATTGCAGTAGGATTAAAAATTAAATAGGATCGTGATTTTATTTTTTATATCACATTGACTGCCAGACTGATACTCTCGAAAATTTCTACTGTGATTATATTTTACATACAAATTTACAAACTCACTAAATAGAAAATAGTTTTTTCATTTCAGTGTAATAATGAATTCTACCAATTCTACGTCTAAAAGAATCCATTTCGACCGTCAACCGACCTGGAAACGTCCCATCGAAGCCGAAGGGAATGCAACCGGAATTCACGCGTATTACATCCTCGCATCGAGTGACTTGATATCAAATTATCCAACAGAATTCTGACGCGAAATATACGAATACTCGAGGACTTCGATAAGTGGTTCCGGGTCTCTAGACGTTCTCAGGTATGAAACCACAAAATGGCATAGCCATCGCGAACACGGACGTCCGAGGAATTCGAAACGGTCGAAACGCGAGTGGTACGACCTTCCAGAGATCACTTCCTAGCAATTTGGACTACCATGGTTCGCGAGACCGTGGCTGTGAGCGAAAGCTTGGAACGGGACCCTTGAGATTCTACAATCCGGGGTTTCGAACTGCGTGACCCTTCATAAGCCAAGAATGCGACCGTGGTTCCGATTCAGGTGTCCGGGACCTTTGGCGGATGACGACGCGAGAATCTAATCTTTCATGGTCTCAAGCTGCCGCTGCTCGAAGGGGTGATCGCCAGTTTTCATTTTCGATGGTCTCCACTTGCATTCTAAGGATGCATCGTATTAGGTCTGAATATGCAAGGTGAAGGCATTTGAGACGCATCACCTCATTTAGTTTGGAAAATGGAGAACGTTAGAGACAGAAATTTTAGTTTTGGAAGATTCAACTATAGATATAAATGTAAAATTATACGTATTGATTTCTATATAATTCATTATTATTTCATTATATTCTGACCTTGAATGATCGAAGGTGCCAACCTTCTTACATCCTCAAAAATTAAGAATCCATTATCCCCCATGCCTTTGACACCCACAACAATTGTTCTAATTTAACTTCGCGGACCTTTTGTGATAAAACGCGCATAAGCGAAGCGGAGCGTGAAAGAAGCGATGAAAGGAACGGAATACAATCGAAAATATTCGTCGGCGGAGAAAAGGTGGGGGGGTCTGTTATTGGTCCTGCACGTAGTCGCGACGTACGTGTCGGCACGGTACGTTCCTATTTATTTTATCGACGAGCGGAATCGGCTCTTTCGAGCCAGGGACGATTTCCTCGTCTCTCCATCCAGTCGATCCGATTCCTTTCTTCCCTCGGCGACATGGTACGGTCCAGATCGGGTCCGTTTCTGGGAGGTGGAAAAAAAGCGTGCCTGGTGGGACGTGATCTCTGGTTCGACGTCTCGTTAGTAGGCTGCTTATCCGCTTTCCTGGACCGCGGGACTACGCGAACGTCGTGTTTCGTCATTGTCGTTGATTTCGAGTGCTCGCGTCCAAATGCAGCCGCTCCTTCCGATACGTGGAGGCGTGTGTACACACCTAAGGACGTCGACGGGCCCGTGACGGTACGTGTACATCGGTATACGTCCAAAAGATCTCGCGCAAACACGAGACAGTCCTCTTCTCTCCATCCTACGCGACGTGTCCAGACTGCGGGAATCGGTGATTTCCACAATGCGTTCCTTTACAGCTGCGCCTGGTGGTGTTCCAGGTCGCACACCAAGACGCGAGGTCCTCCTTGGAAGCCGTGAGGGATGTACTTGCCAAAATAAATACACCGCGGCACCCGTGAACCCGAGGCACGCCCTTGTCTTATCCGCCAGGGCACACATCGTCCGTTCACCCTCTGTGCAACGTACGAGGCGCCTCTTTGGCCACTCAAGGTGTTTGCTTTAGTCGAACACGTATGTATGTGGGCCCACCCCTTACAGACCTCTCTTGAAGGTGCAACGCGGTGCCAATCTCAGACAGTTACGCGAACCTTCCCTACGACGATGCATTTATATCATTTATGCGTTTAAAGAAAGGCGAGTGACCCGTTAGAGAATGTAAAGTTAGGCTTGACCGTTTCAGACTTGAATTATTTTTCTTTTCTTTCATGTTAATGTAATTTTCCAGGAAAACTGTTCTTTCTAAATTATTCTTCTAAAATTATTATTAAAAATTGTGGCAAATAATTGAGTAATTTCGGACAGCGAATTTATTTGCTTGCTAACTATCGATAGCAAAATATTCCCCCAAGTAATAAGTACGACTCGGAAGTTAGTTTCCTTCGTGCACAGGTTTGCAAATATGGCTGGGCACAGAAACGTCGACGGGGACTCTTTCCCGTAGCTTTGTTTCGCGTATTCAACCCTTAAACACAGGTTCGAGTGATAAAGTGCAGCTAGATACGGTGGAAAAGGGAGGGCGTCTAACGAAAAGCACCCTCGAGTGATGTTCGAAGGCGAAGAGAAACGTCTAATGCCGTAGTGGCATTTGCATACTTGGGTATTCATGCAAGGAAAGCTTTCGTCGGCGCATTACACGATCCGGAATTGTTGTGCGAATACGCGACAGCTCTCGTGAAGTAACTATACGCGAACGGCGAAGATAGAGCCGGATGGTATCTTCAAGATATATTGTTTGTATAAGTTAGTGTACCGGGTACTTAAAGCCACGTGTACGGCGTACATTATGGCGTTACTAATTTAATAAACCTCTGCGCGAGTTATTACGTAGTTTCGATAATATTTACTGCAATAAAAATCCTAGGCATAGTACCACTTACTAATATTGCAATGAGTCTGAACGTTCAGAAAAGCAATCGTAATACTTGAGTGTTTCATTTAAAATTTACGTCGTTCATTTTTACTTTCTAACATTCTCTTAGTCTAGAACAAGGTTCGTCTTTCTTATTAACCTAACACGAGGCCTGTACGTTCTCAGGATCGATACCTTATATTTCTTTCTCTAGATAGCATCACCATCTATAACGCACGACCAGGTAACGCACGGAAGCATGAAGTATCGCCCCGGCATTAGAAGTTAGGCGTTGAGAAGGGATAAGAAAAATTAAGTGTCGCATCGAACCGCAAAATCTTCCCCTCAGGCGAGCCCAGGGAGAACGTCATTTAACGCGAGAAATACTTTGAATAGCAATATCCATTATCGCGGAGTTACACCCGAACGGACACCTCGTTCCATGGTAATCGGATTAGGCTTTCGAAGAGAGAACGAGAGGGGCCAACGAGGGCACGACAGCGAGGAACGGAGACAGCGAGCGAAAACAGAGAGTAGAGGGCTGCAAACGGTGAGGAGATGAAAGAAAAGAAGAGAGTTCTTCAAAGTAGACAAGTATCACTGCAAAAGGGTGGGAGGGGGGGGGGGAGGGAGCGGGGGTATTACTTTAATCTGTCGGGAGAAAATCTTGTAAATAATCGAAGCAATTATCCGAGTCGCCCGAGGAGAGGATGGACGACACAAAGAGCCGAGGAAGACTTTTTCTGCATCACGGTAAATGAAAATAAGCGGACAGTTTTATTTCATTATCAGCAAGGAACGGAACAATTGATAATATTGGCTCGAGTAGACGAGCCGATCCGAAAAGGGTCTTTCCTACGGGCTAAGGAGATGTCTCGTGTTTAGCTCTCTCGCTACGGGAAATTGCTGCGCCGGAAATTGAGTGGCGGAGTTTCCCTGCGAGTGTTTGACGTCGCACGACAAATTGAAAGTTACTGCGACTCGGGGATATGCGGGCGACGATATTTTATAACATCAGCGCGAAGAACACGAACTGCTCGAGGTTTATTTATCAATTTTAAAGAGGGCTCATCGACTCCTTTCTAGTGGAAATTGTTTCGTGAAATTTAATTTTTCCCAAATGGAGCCTTAGGTTTTTCTTTTCTAATTCTTTGCACTATGTTTAATTTTTTCAGGTTACCAAATCTCCTCATTTTTCATATCAATTTGTAGTTGTGTCCATCCCTATTTAAAATAAAAAAATAGAATTTATTCTATTACAGCATTTACATTAAAAATAAACGCTAGGAATTTGAAGTTTGAAAACTGTCAGACGCTGATCTAATCATCTTCTACTTACAGATTCCCCTTATGCCATTTTTCCTGGTATAAGTTCCAAGTTCTTTTTTCGATGTCGATTGGCAAAAACCCGAATCCGCCGAGGGGTTGAAGGCTCCAGGAGCTCGATAAGTGGCGCTTGACATTGAATTATGAATGCGTAGCGATGCGAGCGAGGGGCGGGCGTCTAAAGACGAAACGATAGCGCCAAGAGGGTGACAGTAGGTGGTAGAAGCGTGCCGCAACCGATCCCACATCGTAGGTATTATAAGTTCTGTCGAATCCTTCGTGGGAATCAGCGGCTTGCTCTTGTGAGACTCACCTCCGCATTACTACTGGCTCGTACCAAGTGTAATCTCTAAGCTTCTAAAAGGTACTCGCTCCTTTCGATCCAACCACTCCGTTATACCCTATCTGCGTCCTCTTTCTGTAACTCTAAATCGGGAACCAACCCCAAAATTCCTGTGTTTTCGACCACTTGACAATAATGACGCTACATGAAAATTTCAAATTGCAAGATTTAAATTCTACAAGATTTCCTTAAAAAAGTTACAGTCATGGTGACTATCATGGTCACTTGAAACTATTGCATATAAATTTCCAGCGACGATACAATCGAAGAAGCCGCGGAGTAATTATAACGTCGAATAAAAGAATGGGATCATACGGCAAAAAAAAATCCTGTTTTCATTTAAATTAAATTATCGCGACGCGAAATCGGAAACAGTATATTGGAATGCAAAAAGTTTCAAATGAACGTTAGTACGATAGCGCCGTTAATATTCATGGAAACCCGCCGCTAGTTTTCCCGCGGTCGCGTTTTCGCGTTTCCATTTCTATGCGTGTGGGGAACAGTTTGTTTATACGTTTACGCATCGGGTACGAACGATCTATGTAGATGCGTGCGGTTGAAATTTTATTACACGACAAAATGCCATCGATAATTGCGCGATCGGTGCAATCAAACGTGGCCAACAATGGACAATATACATATAATATCCGTATCGCATCAAACGGCGGGGGAGGCCGATCTAGAATGCCTCGCGAAATTTTCAGATGCATAATGGCCGATTGCGTAAAGCAATTTCGCGGGTCATTGCCACTGAAAGGCATCGGCCCCTTCAACCGTCTCGATGAATCGATGTCCTCGTGGGATCCACTAATTTTTCCGTTGAACGCTTTGATTCCCTGTAATGGTAAGGCGTTATTTATTTCTTCAAGCTCGAATAAAATTACTGGTACCTTCGTATTACCAAACATTTGATAGGAAGTGTATTACAATTGATAGGTTGGACTACATAAATAGACTTATATATATTTATTATATAAAATTTATTTAGAAACATGGAGGTTGTTCAATGGACGTAAAAGGTATGAAGACTTATGGCATTGGTTGTACATACACACCAAAAAATATCACTTTGTTTAATTAAGACTCTCCAGCAGAGTAGAGTAATGCGAAAGGTAGCCATTGTCATTACCACCTCGAGTAGTACCTTGTATCGTGGCATGTCTCGTGCCCTATTACAAAGATGGAGGTGTCCCTTTGTGTCGAATAACGTGTTTTATCCATACACACACACGGTTTCGTTGGATGTCACCACCAAGTTGCGCAACAAGTCACGAAACTTCCTGACGTTTTCTTTGTAACTAAATACGAGGAGACGGAAGACAAAAAGCTTAATTACTTCGCGACGCTATTATCCGGATTAAAGGCGGTACGGTGTCCCTTAAAGACAGTACAAGGCTCAATGGAAAAATGCCTTCAATAGAAGGATCCCACTATCGAATCGCCCGATATCGATTGGAGCCTGGTAATTACCTTGGATTTGTGATTACTTCCCAAATGGTTCGTCTCAAAGTTTCCTTGTTAACTTCCAGCAACAGCGAACGACTCCGCTGTCCCAATAATCTCTAGCTGTGTATATCGATGATTTGAACATTGAATATTGATTAGTGGCACTTTCTATATACATTTTTCGCCCATTCGGCAGACGTTGATATCTTAACAAAGGAAAATATGTCTATTAAATATAATACCTATTTCAAGTGGAAGACTCTAAGAAGTATTCGACCACCTATCCTACGTGCTGGCAACCAAATTTGACCATCATTTAACCAGAAAGATGCGTCACTTACGAGATGGTAATCGCAACCATTCCAGGTGATTTGATATCGCGTGTCGGTCTCGTTCCGTGTCGTCCCCTATTGTCCTCCCCGTTGCGGCGATTCTTCGCGCGTCTCGTTATGGAACAGAGGGGTCCGAAAACGCGGCATTACCATCATCATCGATGCCGGGGAACGTCATTGGCTTAATTGGTGTTGGTCGGTCGAACGTTTCGCCGGTGGTTGGCATGTATTTGCTGCAACCGTGCAGTTGAGCGCAGCCACGCGTGATTTCCCTCTGCACGGCCATCTGCACGCATCACAAACCCCGAAAGGGTGCTCTTTCACCCAGCCACCAGCGGCTGGCCCGGCCCCGACGGGGGTGGCAGGAGATATTGCCGGTTGCCTGGGCGAGGAGTCGAGATGGCGACCGCGGGAGCTGGCCGTGGTCTGAAAAGCGACGGTGCCCAAGTTCCAAAACAAACATACGACTTGAACAGGTAGAATCGTTTTCTGGTTGGAAATCTGCCCTGGAAAATCGACACGAGCATCGCACTGAAAGACCGCCGCGAGTTATGACCGTTGGAGGGTTTGGCCGGGGCTGCGAATCCGCGGCTCGACGTTTCCAAATACTAGTTATTTTTTCAACGCGATCCGGAGGGAGGATTCTGTATTCCGACTGCGACAAATCCACGCCAACGGTGGTCCAGACTCTGTAGCAAGCTGTTGCGGAAAGTTTGCCTTCGGCGCGTTAACGCTAGACCTGCTACCATCGGTCGAACGAACGTTTTAGAACTTTGCAATGTGGTTCTTTTATATTAGGCGAGGAAGTAAATTTTGAATCTGTACACAGTGAACTTAATTTCACCAGAGATCATGTGAGTTTCAATTGCGAAAAATGTAATACTTTTAAACATTCGTAGTCGAGCGTTTTCTCTTCAACCAAAAGGACGACGATAACAACTAACAAGGATCAGGAGGCTCTGATAATCCAATGCTGCAGCTAGAGCACTGAAAAATACCAAACATATAGATTCTTCCTACTCGTGTAAGATGCTCGATGGTTAATAAATAACGACCCTACTCGATAATTCAAGCAATTTATTCGTACCCAGGTAGACGCGTGTAGGTGCTCCAGCATCGATCGTTCCATTCTCGTTCCACAGACAACAAGGAAGGAATGCGATAAAAATTGCAATCAGCAAAGCCGAACGCTTCGTACGGAAGCAATCTATTCGCTCACTCTCAAGAAATCCGCGTTCCATTTGGCTATAGTCCTCCGCCAGCCTTCTATCTTTCCCCATCACCATAAAATTACGGATACGTCAAGGAGGCGCAGTAACTCGGAAGGAGCAAACGATCCCTCAAATCAGATCGGACGAGAGCCTTTGAACGATTCGATGCTAGGAGGAATTGCGCGCCTGGTTCGCCGAGGAAAAGGTGGTACGTAGGAATGGATGGGGAGGCAGGGTGGTTCGAGGGTGGGCCTTCTTCTTTCCGCTGCGGAGAGGAGATAGCAGGTATTATCGCGAAACTAATTAAACTGGAGCATAAGAAATAAAATAAAGGGAAGAAGGATTATCGATCTCACGGTAGACTGCCGCGTTCCGCCAACCCCCTGCCCCCTTTCTTCCACAACCGTTACCGTTCTAACCTTCGAAGAAGGCATCTAGTAGCCGTCTATCTACCAACATAACGCAGAGTTATGTCGAACGCGGTGGTGGTAAGTCGATGGAGGTGGTCTCTGTAACTCCGACGGTTCTGCCGCCGTTACCGTTGGTGCCTGGCGCCGGAGGCTGGAAAGTAATTAGGCTGCAGGCGAGAGATGTAGCGGATATTGTGCCGCGGTGGCTGTTACCCACCTTGCCACGCCGCCAACCTGGCGATACAGTTGTTGTTATCTAACTTAAATGAACCGCGTAATAATATCGTTCCGAGGTATTTCGGCGCTCCGAGCGAACCTCTTTTCGTTACTTCGACCATAGAGGACGACCTCGGACGTCCTGATCTACGTACGTGTTGCACATTGTGGGGAGAGTCTGACGAAATTCTACGTTTTTTCGGTAATCCTTGTTAATTTGAGCCTGGGGAAATACTATGGAAATAGTGCAAATTGGAAACATTTTTAGTGGTATGTAAATGTGGGGCAAATGTCGGTTACAGTGACTTCAGTCTTCCGGAACGGTTGTAATTTTTTGTTAACATATTTCAATACTCATTATAAATGAAGAATTCTACAGGCTGGTTTCTTACAGGCGCACTACAGCCCCGGCAATAGTATCGTTATACAGGTTATGCTGTTTGAACTCTTGGTATCAGGAGAACACGAGGAACGCGGGAGTGTTCAAAAATTAGAACGTATCCGCAGTGGCAATCAATTCCCGTCCTGCGCGTATCAGTCGCGCTCATTCGCCGGGCGGGCCGAGTAAAAATTCTAGATTTTCCCGCGGAATAAACGATCCGTTTTTTCGCGCTCCGTTGCGGCCCGCAGCGAGGGAAACACCGCCTAAATCGTTGGAAAAACAAGCGGGCGTGTTTTGTTTCCAGCGCGTTGAAGCGGCCGCGGCGCAATCCACGCGCCACCAATCCGTCATTGACGACAAAGTGACCGACGACCAATTTGGTAAATTGCCAGGCGTAAAGGTCATCCTAGCGAAAAGGGGCGAAAGGAAGACAGAGAGACGCGGAGAACGAATGGCAGACGCGGGAGGGGCGGTGGATTTCCATCAGGAACGGTCTGCGCGATGTTATCAGCGAAGGAGGACAACCCGTAGACTGGAAATTAAACGAGACTTGGCCCGGGGGGGGGGAGGGGGGGAGCGAGCAGATGAAACAATTTTTCGATGAACGAAAAGGTGGTAGCAAAAGAGCGAAAGATCGAAAGGAGAAAGAGGAGGCGAGTAAGAGGGTAAGTGGGTGGGATTTTAGGTGGGACGCTATCTCGACTTATTTTCACGGATCGGATTTCTCCGGGCCAGGGGTAACGGTATCAGCGGTTTTCACGTCCCGCGGCAATTACATTAAAAGTTTCTTTAAGGGGCGCGAGAATTGAGCGGGGGTGTAGACGAGGAATGAAGAGAGAAAATTGTGAACGGGAGAGGGACAGAGGGAACAGAGAAAGAGACGTTCGACGAGGAGCGAAGGGGTCCATTTAGCGGGTCGAAGAGAGAATAAGAAATGGCCGGAGACGCCTGCTAACGATCCACCAAGGTTTTTATCTCGTCATCCCTTAACGGTTCTCGTTGTTATTTAATACCTCGTCATTATAACTCGAGCTCGCCACCCGCTCGTCCTCCTTATTCCGTCTCCGCTATTAATTGTTCATTCACCCTCGTCCGGGGGTCCTACCTGCACGCCGGCTACCTTGCCGTTTCCCCCTCTTCGCGCTGTTTTCTTTTTTTCCCCCATTTCGGTCCGAAGCCAGCGCGAAATAATAAACGATAAACTCGCCCCCGTTGTCGGGATAATGAGATTAGCGATCGCCATTCGCGAGCCGCGGGTGCCCCGGGAAACTTTTTGAAGCGCTGCACGTTTCTCCTAAAGAGCGAGAGCGAAGCCGGGAACTTCATAATTGGAGTACCCCCGTCTGTGTGAAATTGGGATCGCGGGTCGAGGGTCGATGCAATTTTCAGATGGCTTATTCGACTATTTTCCGCTATAAGTGTTTTTGTAGAACTTGTTCCGAGCATGGAGTGGGAGGGGGGAGGGGGAAAGGGGGGGCTTGTAATAGATGCACGCGATAACCGCGTTCCTCGAAGATCGACTCGATTTCGAAAGTTGTGCCGTCTACGAGGAGGCAACAAGTTCGTTTCTATGAGAACCACGACCGTACGTACATATTAACAATCGAAAGGAATGTTACAATAGTGATGAAATAAAGTATGGATTAAGCGATCCCGAGGTACCTGAGCTATAGGGGGCCTAGTAGGTCCCCACAAATATGAGAGTTCAAAGATACTGCAAGCAGTATTAAAACAATCCGTAAGACAAAATAATGATGAGAAGATTGGAAATACTATTTAAGTAGATCGTTCAGTGTAAAATAATTCTATATGGTTACACGCTTTAATAAATAATCTATTGTTGTAACACTTATATTTGAATAACGCTGTCGCGAGGGAAGCCACGTGGTCTCGAGTAACTCGCGGGATCTATCCAGAAATAATTAAGACGCGATCGATTCTACGAGAGGCTAATTTATACGGAAATATAAATAGAGCTAGTCGACTTCTGAACGTGGCCCAACGGATACAGAGAGACGCTCGACGTCGAAAGAAACCAGGATACTATCGACAAGTAATTAAAGCCGCTCGCGGACCAAAGAGCGAAGAAGGAATTTAAAGACTTTTCTTCGTCTTTGGAAATGACTTCCTTGTTCGCTCCATCCGGTATCCGGGCGACGACGACCCAAGATAACCGTAGAAGAGATTCCCTATTGGTCGTTAGAGGATCGCAGACGATCCTCGAGGAGGAAGCTTCATTCCGGGAACGGTAGTCACCCGATAATTCCGTGGAGAGCTCCAATAATTTTGATATGTAAATACAAGGTGGTATCCTTGTCTCGCGGTATCGGCCTGATTAAAATATCCCGAGGCTCGGATTACCATGGATTCACAGAGGTTGGCCAGACATCTTATCCCTGCTTAGGAACTCTTCCTTATCTCCGTATTCTCTCTCTTTGCCCTGTCTTCCTCGTGCTTTAAATTTCATTATCGAATGATCGAGAGACCCGTTTCCCGAGCAGCCCGTTATTCCCGTTTTACGAACGTGAACGCGTTCGCGATACCGTTACCATACCAACCGTGCTTAGTCCTTGTTTCCCTATGCGCAGGTATTTTCACTTCTTAAAGCTAAATATGTAGTAAAAAAAAATTAATTCAGGTCTAAAATGGTTAGCCCATTTACTGCCAACTGCGAGATGTCTCGTAGTTCAAATTGATTGCAATTCCTCAAGAAGAAGATCGTAAATTTTCTTTTTAAAACAACAAATGTAATATCACTTTATATTACCAAAATAATAGATTACGCATGCGTATTAAATCTTGGTGTCCAAGGCAAAACGCTAGAAATTTGTCTATCTTACCTTGTTACTGACTACCAATTAATCTCCAAACGTCATCCGACGGTAATTGTCGCGAACAGGTCGAGCCTTTCGGCGAATGCATTTTTCAGTAACCAACTGGAACAGGCTGCGGCATCGGTGTAAGAGACAAATCCACGATGGCGGGCTTTCTACGGGCAGCGAAACCTCGAAAGATTTCGACGGTTGGGGTAAGAGCGAACCGCTGTACCATGCAATGGATCGGATTAAATATTATTATGAGGAAGAACGAGACGTGTCGTGCGGCACCGGTACAGCCTTCGTTCCTCGTCGATCCCCTTGGTTTTCTCTTTAACCAGCGAGCACACTTCCTAAACCCCCTTCCTCCCACCCACCACCCACGCGACTGTCTCCTCGTCCAAAGAAGCTGCGCCCAGCCTCTGAAACCGAAGTCTCGAAAGTTTGGCCCCTTCCCAGCGGTCCCGCCATCAACTACACCGCGAGGAATGCATTTTTCATATCCTCGCGATATTATCGCTCCCGTTGGTTGTATTAATCGGTTTGGAAAGGGAAATAACGAAGGGAAAACTTCGCGCCGCTGCGACGTGAATTCCGTAGGAATTATGTAAACGCGTGTGCGGGGGGTGGGGGAGGGGGTGGAGGCGTATTAGACAGGTGAATCCTGAGCAGCCGCCTTAAATGATACGCAGGAAGGATAACGTCGTTCTTTTGGAGAATTTTTAAATAATTTCTAACATCGGGCGAAGATAACATTTGTTTTAAATATTAAAAAGATCTTACGAGAAGAAAAATCGTTTATTTCACCCTGGTATTTAGAAATAATCGTATGAACATGGCGACAGCTTCAAAGTGCGAACTGTCGCGCAGTCGAACTTTAGTTTACGCCTGCTTTACCCAAAATAAAATCGCGTTGTCCCCTAAAGGCACAGCATCATTATTGTCACGCGAAAGTTAGAACTGCTAGGGAAAGCTTAAACGGCCCTACCCCCCCCCCTGAATTCGCGGCGTGGTTCGAAAGTCATACGGATACTTTGTATTCGAAAATTATGCGCTGGAACTTTTTGGGGGAGGATATGGAAACCGCTTTAATCTCGAACACACGAGCTAGAAACAGTGTGGTTTCACGGGCCGGCGCATCCGCTTTGTTTACCGCCTGCTAAATTCTCGGCCAATTATACGAGGTTTGTGATGCGTCTCGCATTTAGCTTTTGTATCTTTACCGTGACAGAGGTCTCGTTAAATTTCACCTTGACTCCGAGGGTGCCTCGGCGGTGAAGTGTACTTCAAAGGAAACGGAGGTAAACGTTGTAACAACCTAAACGTATGAAAGTATAACTGCAATTAGTGTTGGGGAAACGGCGTTGGCGCTGCTGAAAATTGTAGTGCAGAATTAACAACGTGCCTCGTTCCGTGTTTAAGTTCAGCGTCTCATTAAGATCGACGACGTTCGTATTATTAAAATTGCTCTGTCGCTCCTGTGCACTCGAATTGATAGCTTTTATTCGAAACAGTGACGATAGGGTGGCGCAAGCTCTTAGGAGAAACCTCTGTCGATAAGTTTGAATTGAACTTTATAAATGTATAATGTTTGCATAATTTTTCTAAAATTCTTATAAGTCGGAAATGTTCACAGAGTGCAGTTTTCGAGAATAATTTTTATTATGTGACGAAACTGGGTTTTCCGCGGTATATAGAGTTTTACACGAGCAGCAATTACTTTATCGGTAACAACTGCAGCGAGCGAGCGTTCATTTTCTACACAGAGACGACTTAAGCGTACTTAAGAAGTACTATTAGTGAAGTAAGATTAAATGGTTTAGCACCATTAAATATTCACAGAAGTATTTTAATTTCCGTGGAGGAAATACTAAACGAACTTGCCAGGACAACAAGAGGAATTCTAATTAAATTACGAGGGGTAAAAGTAAATGAAGTATAGTATATTTATTAAAAAATTCTATTATAAGAATCCTTTCCAAAGTTAAATTCTGCATACTCCGCGTGATATTCTTTTTCAAGGTATTGCAACAATTTGAAATTCATTTATGAACATACTTTATTTAGTAAGCTTAACGAGGTCAAGCCTGATGAAAAATATTTCTCAAAACAGAGAGCTTGACAAATAGCATCGAAGGAGATCCCATAATGTGAGATATATCACAGTGAAATCGGATCGGTAGATACATATTTCACACTCGATGTCGTCGCGTTGGCGTACAGTTCTGAAATTGGAAGTAATTTGGAGAATGTCCAATCTGGAACGGAGCGGAGGAGAAATGATTTTGAAATCCTTTGTGGGAACTCGCACCAACTGTTCGTGACAATTTCATGGTCGAAATACTATACAACCACCTTCTGCATTGATTTCAGTAACCCACCTATTTCTTGAAAATTATGCATTTAATATTTGTAAATATTCAACACTTGTTTTCGTCGATCACGTCCTGAATTATTCATTCGTTTCGGAATAATGTTAACAAACTGTTACGTAAAATTGTTGGCTTCTGTTTGGAATAATAGACAATGGAATCATTCATCCATATTCGTTTACTGTTTCTTCGAGAAATAAAAGTTGTTGCAAACGTACAATAGTTGTGTATCATCATCGCATCTTCGTTATGCCAAAGGCCTTCTCCCGCTGGGAATAAAAAGTGAAGAGAAATAGTAATGGAAAGTAAATAAAAATAGAATGACTTAATATTTGATTTAGCTACCCAGAAGAATAACCGCCGGGACGTTAATAAACCCGCGGAAACGTGTAAACGAAACTTTTATATTTACTTCCGATTTTTCGATCCAATTTGCTTCGCGGGTGCGAGTAATAAATAACGATTCCGAACGTCAACCAAGAATTCGCCACGGTCAAATTGATACCATAGATCAAGCTATAGAAAAATGGTTCCGACGTACCGCGAACCTGGCTCGCCTTTCGTTCGATAAAGCTTCATCCAAGAGCCATCTTGTCGGTGGACAGGACATTTCAGAGGTGGGACCTTGAAAATTTATGGAGACTGCATGCTTTGTAACTGACCCTCGAAAGTGGCACAAAACATAGTTTGCAATACTCAATTTTTCGCAAAATAATAAAATAAATTTGCTCGAGAAAATCTATTGATACTTGTAGACAATAAATGATGAGTTCTTGTATTCGAGAGAAAATCGTTAAGAATGAAATAGCGCGTAGGGTTGGACATTCGCAAACAAATGGCGTCGTTCGAGGTTTGGTTTTTCCCGAAACGTGCGAAATAACGTATAACGGGAGAGGATTGAAAAGTATCAAGAATATGAAAACCCGTTATAGGCGCAGCTGTTCTCGCTCGCCGCCAATAGATATTGTTCCGGGAAGAGATCGGCGTGTACGCCGTGCGAAATAACGTCTCCCCGCGTATACACGGTGGCATGTATCGTGGTAAAAGTGAATTTGGGAACTCGCCCAAATGTTAGCTCATCGGTTAAATCCATGCGCGGGCGAGAGGTATTTAATATTGTGGCAGCAGAGGTGGTTGCGGTATAGGCAGCCGTGAGCTGCCAGCGGACCCCTCTGTTTACCATATAGATGACTCGTTAGCGAATGTTAAATTACTGTATTTGCCTAGTGGAGATTTATCATTCATACCGCGGGCCAATCTACCCAGTCGTCGCGATAATAAGTCAGCTTCCATTCTCGTCCTCCGTACTCGTCCCCGCGCCACCTGAAATACGCCCACGGGCGCGTTGCAGGTGGTGGAGCCTATAATCGGTTTGTCACCGTGCCGATTCTTCCATCGATTTCTGATTAAAACGTCGCGCTAATGTCATTTTCCGCATCCCCCCAATCGTGTTTACGGCTCGTTCGCAATCGTTTACGCGATGGCGTGATCGCTACCAATGGGACAATCCGCGCACTTCTATTGTTTCTTAACACTGGAACTATCGAAATTGTGGAACTACTTTGTTAGAATAATTGTCTCTGAAAATTGTGGTAACAGCATTGGTAATAGTTGGATGACTTTAGGAAGGAGTTTGAAGGTATTGTGCGGAGCTGAGAAGTTGGCTAGTGTCCTTGATTGGTAGCAATGTAATTTCCTAAATTATACTGTGGTATTCCACACCATAGTACAAATCGTAATATAGAATTTTCTAGCATAATCAAGGGATTATACTGTAACTAATCAGACCCACTAGGCAATTTCTCGTTTCCGCAAAGTACACGAGTCAAATTAATTGATTTTAGTATTTCATCATTCAACTTAATTTTTGTATCATGTTCTGAATTAAGAACCACAACGTCTGACGAATATTTCATATAATTTTTATATCATCTAACAAATATACCATTTATCACTTTGACAAAGAGGTCGAATCAACGGAGACTTGTAATAGGTAGGCGATTCCTTTCCTCTCCTTTCCACATCCGTGGTATCATCATAGTTGCGAGTGAGGCAAAGATGCGTAGTGCAAGTTGCTGAATACTACTAGGGCTGGCATTTAATTTTCCGGTTCCATTGTGAAGAACTTATACCGCCTAAAGGTCTCCGTTGATGCTTCTCTACTGGCGCTGCGTTATTATCGCCAAGCAACGACTTGTGAATATTGTCGCAAAGCGTGCTCGTACGACGATGCGTATCAAGGAGATATCATAGAGAGGATTTTGATGTTTAGCCTGCCGCGACGAGTCCCTCATAGAATGGTTCATCCGTCGAAGACGTGTATCCCTAATGAGCGAGCTGCATTTCTCGTGGTACGATAATCTGTAACTCAGTAGTCTCGTTCGATGCAACAATTAACAAAACAGGGATTTAGGAATATCTGACACTCGTAATTAACATTTGTTAGATAGATGAAGATTTCTTCAAGATGTTTCTCTCACCAGTGTTTCATTTTCCAAAGAAGAAGAGGAATCGCGAAGACTGAAAAAGCAGGGAACAATGCAACGATGGAACGAGTGGCGAATCGTAGTGGAATTAAAAAAAAAAATCACGATGATCAACGCAGAGATGTAATTACTTCATGGAGCACAAACGCGACCACCTCTCTTTCTTCGTATTCACCATAAAAATAATGGAGCGGGCTTCCAGCCACAATTTGAATGTCGGCATGAATGGGCACTTAGGCCAGCTTCGAGTGCGGCTGGCGAAGGCTAAAAAGATATTCATGTTGCCAGCTCGAATTGCTCCTTCTCTGATTTTCTGCGGGTTTTCTAATTACTCGTCTAAAATTGAACGAATTCAAGCGCGATCGCTCGACGGGAAAGGTACAGCAACTTGGAGGTGGATAATAAATCATTGTCTTTTTACTTTGTGTCTGGACTGCCATGCTTAATAATGTTTAAAAAATATTTTCATTATGGACGTCCAGGTTCCACCTCCTAATTCAATAAAAATCATCGACAGTCAAATTGATCGATTCCAATGTAATAGTATATTTCGCTCCGAGTATTTTTTGTCAAAAATATTTTACAATTCGACGAACTGCATGAGATTAATCGTTGAAAGACCATTCTTGTCGGCGAACTTTGAAAACGGTATTTCATCCCCTTAAACCGGTTACTACTGAAAACAAAAAAGTCGTCCGCGTAATACTATTTAATGCTCCACAGATTTACGTCGGTTCGCATAGAAAAATTTTCATTCTCCGGGACGTTGTCCCCTTGTAAATCCATAGCGAAAAACTTTTTAAATAAAATGCAGTGTGTTTTCAAAGTTCTCGATAACAGAGAACGTTTCACTTACGGATCGTTTCCCTTTCTGGTAAGAAACGTTTCTTAAATTATACCTACGAAGTAGTGAATATTTAAAAAAATGGTTCATGTTTATTTCTACACTATTTCTGCAATTGGATTAAGACGAGAAGATTAAGCGAATATTTGAAGTGAATAGTACACGTAATACAAATGAGTCACTAGTTGCTTGATAACAATTTGGTACATTCAATCGCGCAACAATTTCGAGAATCGTTGCGAGGTTTCTGAATTATATATCCTCCGAACGTTCGTGATTCCGTATCGTGTTACATTACGTTATTAAATGTTACAATTTCGCCCGAAGATTAAATACGTTTCAGTCTGAATACATGTCTATAATTTATATATTGCATATAAGAATTGGCTCAGGAATAAAACAGTGGAATTATCTAAACTCGTTGACACCAGTGACCTGGACAATGGTTTTAAAGTTTCCCCATGGTTGCGGATTATTCAATTCCGTTCAGTGAATCACTGCAGGGGCCTAAAGCATTGCTTAAGGATTCCGTAAGAAGAGAAACTGCAGTAGGTTGCACGAAGGCGAACTTAACTCCAACGGGTGCAACGAGGGACGTCTCTTCTGACGTGTTTTAGTCTTCCTCGCCACGTCCTATTTCTCTTCCTCTGTCTCTCGTTTCCTTTTATCTCGCTCTCTCAGATGCGGTAAACAACGCTCTAATGAAACTTCTAACGAGCCAAATCTTATTATTATTCAGAGTGGAACGAACAAGCAAACGAGTGAGCGGAAGAGACGGTATCGGGACGGGAAACGTGTCGAAGGTTAGGTTCGTTCGGTTTGAGGAGTAGGTAAGTAAGTTTAGTTACTTCGCGTGCATAAACACACGGCATTACTTGGAATAACAGCAGACTCGGTTGGGATTCGAGTGCTTTCAGCCCAGCCTCGTGGAGATACTTGGGGGGTAGTCGGCTCTTTCATTGGCCGAGACTACTTCGCCTTTCTCGCGCGGATGTCTTCATCGAGTTATCAATTGGTGCGCGCACAACGACGGCGTAACACCGTTTCCGTTCGACTGTTACCGGCGAACATCAGTCATCAGCTTTCGTACTACTTAAACGGCAATTACCCGCACGCAATGCACGCCAACCGCATTCCTCCTTCAATTTATGCGGTTTTGGTGGAGTCTGCAGTGGGCTGCTTCATTGTTCTAATTAACATGATTAACTGTTCTAGAAAAAAGAGATTTCATAATTTTCTTCGCGATATTTGGTTGATTATTTTTCAAATAATAAATCTTTAAATAATAATAAATTTGTTGAGTACTCCAATAATTTAATTAAACCCATAATTACTTGAGGCAAATTTCTTCAATATTAAAGATACGAATACTTATGAGACCGACTGTATATGCAGAAATATTATTTCGTGTATATTATACGTATTGTATATTTTTCGTGCACAGTGCACAATTGACATGCATAGAAAGTGGACGCTTTTTGCACGAGAATCCTGGCGGTCTAGTAATTACCATTGCTCCTTACGTGTTCCCCGCCGCGAGAAAAGGTCCGGTTGAAATCGTGTCCGTATAATTCTACACACGTTTACGTCATTTTCAATTTAGAATCCAATGTTATACAACGGCACGTTTCGGAACGTACGGGGAAATTCCCGGTACAAACGTCCGACCGCTTTAAACGTGAAATTATACATTCAGAAAAGGTCCTCGCTGAATTCTAAATTCGTTTGCACTGCCTTTTATTCTTCCTATATTCAATATGTAATATAATGTAATGGGATTAAGTGTGCGAAGAAAGTCGAGCGGGCAAATTTAATCCCTAACCTTTCTCTCGCGACCCTTGGTACAACCGTAGCCGGGAATTAATTAATTCGTCTTTTAACCGGAAACCTTTCAGCAGATGGAGGAATCTCTCTCCTTCTGTCTTCTTCATTTTAATTTTTTTTTTTGTTTTAGAAAATCTCCAATATTGGTCGGTATTTAATTAATTGAGAATAATACCAATTCGTCTGGATTCACCCTGGCTATCTTTCCTGTCCCCCCTTTTCACTTTCTCTTTCCGTGTCTCCAATTCTACGCCCTCCATTCTTTGGCCCATTGTTGGTGTCCCTGAAGCAATCTTTATGTCAAGAGGTATTTCATAATTACTCGAGGAGGCGCGATCGTTTCGGTTCTCGACGATGCTGAATTAATGTTTTGTTTCCTGACTGATGAACCGTCGCGTTCGTACGAGCGATATTATTTCGAAGGAAAAGTATTAAATGTGTTTAGAATTGCCGTTGGTGTAACTTTTTCCGAGCTATGTAAATAGTAATGAATCAGATGTCAATATAAGCATTTTGGAATGTGTTACAATAATATTATTAGGTCTAAATGATGATGTGGCCATGAGGATTGCTACGATCACTATAATCATCACCACACGACTATTATGATACACCTTGCGTACATTGTGCGTATTTGCATATGGCGCATAAGGTGAATACTCGCATGTTTTCCGTCAATTTGCACACGAAATTCGCATTTTCATAAACATCCACGGCAATTAACATATTTCGCCGTTCCGAGGACGTGATATCGACGCTAAACGAGGCCTTTTGTTCTCGATTTTAAATTATTCCCCCCGAAAAACTCGAGCAACCGCGCGGCATGTGATTACAAACTAGGAACCTTACATTTTTCTTCGTTTTCCTCGTTTTTTATATCACATGCAGGACAATGACGTCTGTCGCGGGTGCCATTGTTTGTAGTTATAATTGCGCCCGGGGCACGCCAGTCTGGATTAATCTCGCACGATTTTGGGAAATCCTCTCTTTCCGTCTCTCCTCTCATCAACTCGATTCTTGTTTTTCTTTCCAACTATTACCCAGCAAGATGCCCGCTTTCGGTGGCTCCTAATTTCGCGCGTCGGGGGCTCCTAACGCGCTGTTATACTCGTCAAAGCTTTTCATTGTTGGAGTCGCCCAGTTTCCTTCTCGAAATCATCGGCTTATTGAAATGAGAGGAAATGAAACCTTTTCTCGACGAAATACATCGAACGGCTTAAAATTGCGGGCAGTTTTGCACAGGGGAAATTAATTATGATTCTTTTATTTTAGAGTAATCGTGAAAATCACGGCACTATTTTCATTTAGCCTTATAATTAATTCTAATGTACTTTGATATCAAAATTATATTTTCCGTCTGCTCCAGGCGTTAAATAATAGATCATTCGATTGTCTATCTTAGCTACAGACACATAATCTTGTAGAGTTTATGACGTTCTCGTTAATCAAAGTAGCGAGAGTTCGGCTTTCCCGTTCACCCCTTCGTCGCGCTCTGTCCCCTTTCCACGACATTCTCTATCCCTCTTCGTGCCTGCAAGAGAATTACTATTGAAAAGTTACTTTACAAATTAGAGTAAATGAAATTAAAAAAAGTTTCCGCTTTGCAGTCTGAATTTCCAAGGAAGTTTGCCAATGGAAGGGTACTCTTGCATTCGACCGTGTTCCGACCATAATGAAAGGAGAAAACTATTTTCCTTCTTCTCTTTAACAGAACTTAAAGTCCTTCTTTTCTGGCTCTGACCATGATTAATGCCATTATATGCACGGATGAAATCCGATGGAACGCTCCCTTTCTCGGTGTCGTAATAAACAGGGCGTTATGATACTTGATATTCCGAGGAACAATCGTTTTGTTTTCAATTTTTCCATTCGAGCTTGTTGTAAGCATTACTCAGTAATAAATATGCTTGGAGTTTAATGAATTTTTCTATTTTTCTCAATTAGTTCTTTCACTAACAGTTCGATTAAAAAATCAATTAACCAACGTGACAAGTATTCAATCAAAATGTAGAATGCTTAATATTCATCATGCTTTAAAATATCTTTTTCTATATAAAAATAATATTATTTCCGTTCAAGTTATTGAGGTACTTTGTCTAATGGTCCATGATTACTGCCAATCCTATAATTATTCTGAATTTTCTTCGATCGTAAATTTTCACAAAGATTCGCTACGGGTCGCGGCGACGCGCGCATAATCTTAAGCAGTCGAAGAAGATGAACTAATTTATTTCTTATCAAAATATTGGTGATTGGAGTTATCCACTTATCGGCCTTATCGAGTTTGCGTCAGATAGAATGTGCCCGGGAGGAACGATGCTGCTGCGGGCGCTTGACTTTTTAATTACGTGTCATAAATTGGCCGACACGCTCGGCCCGTTTCAGGACACTCCATTTTCTGGGTGGCCGCAAGTTCGATCTACCACCTTCGTGCTTTGAGATGAGCTTCACGCTGCTTCCCCCATAAATTGTCTCGCTTGATAAATCGACCGGGCAGCGGGCCGGTTCTGGACGTGTAGGAAATACTGGGAAAATACAGACAACCGCGCAATAATTTTCTAACAATTTAAGACGCGGCAAAGAATGTACAGGGTTTTCCCAAGGGAAGCTTTAAGGTTTTTAATGCTGATAATTGCGGAGTGTATTATTTTTTGTCCGGCGAAATTGCGTGGAAGAGAAATTGAAATTCAGAGGGGTTGGAAATGTAACACAAAATTATAATGTTGATTATTGTTGCTTGTCGTGTAAACATTAGCTTTCACGTTTAATTGTAACTATGTGTATATTCAATACTATCTATGTTTCAGTGAAAATAAAATCCTGAAGATGGGAACTTTTTAAGAAATCAGTTATGAATAATTTAAAAAGAAACACCAGAAATGATGGATTCAGGTATCTGTCTTTATTAGACCGTCGAATACAATAGTATTGTCGCGTAAAATTAATCGTATCTGATTTCTATAGTACTGCGGTAGAATGATTTATTATTCGATAAAAGGATAAAATTACGCCAGCTAATTAATAGAATCAAATTACATTGCGGAACGTATGTAGGGTATCAATTATTTTAAATTACCTCCGTTAATTAACGAAATACGAGGCATTCGATAAATAAACTTTTGCGCTCGAATATTTACTAATAATGGTTCGTAGTTATGGGAAAATTACTGAACAGCCGTTCATCGATAGATGGAACTTTCTGAAACTAAGGTAACTTCACAGGTTATCAGTATAAAAAAATTCCCCTTCCGCATTCATAAAAATTATGGTAATTTTCAAATAAAAAAATATCGAAAAAAGTCATTGGTTAAAAACTATCATCGAAATATCCTTTAATAGCATCGCGACGCACGGATGCATTGTATCCGCTTCTGATATCTACGGTGGAGCATTCTCGGAACATTCCACCCCTCTCTTCATGATTCATAGCGTTTGTTCCAGAAAATAAGTAGCGCTCGACGGCGACCAAGCGATGGGGGTTGAACGGAACGTCGCAGGGGAAAGGTGGCCGCGGTTAGGCGAACCACGGTCGCGCGATTGACAAATCCTGGAACTCATATGCAATAAATCGCGACAGTGCGACTGTCCCCGCGAGTTTTTTGTATTTATAGTCGGCGAAGATGCAGCGCGGGGCGCGAAACCGACCGAGAAGAGAAGGGGGCTGGAAATAGGTGGCATCGTCGGCGTCGGTCGGCTGATGGCGGTGGCGGTACCGGAGGAGGCAAGAAGGTTGCCAACTTTTCCCATGCATCGATATGAATATAAATAACCGAGGGTCGACCACATAGGGACTCCTCTTCCGTCTCTGAGTCCTTATCCAATCTGTTTGCTTCTCTGAGCCACCCTTATACACGGAGTACGTCTATAGCCGACGCCTTCACCGTAAGGTGATTGCAGATCATGATTACTGCGTAATAGATTCAACCTTTGGGTTTAAATTTTAGGTAATTTAATTAATAGAAATTAATTTGTAGGTGCTTGTATCAAGGTTCTAGTACATATACAGGTGCACCACCATCCTCTTCTAGGACTCATTTTTTTAATAATCCTTGTACTTCTTTTATCATTCTGGAAGGAAATGCTCAAGCAGGCCCAACCAAAGTACATTCATGGTAACAATAAATGCCGCAGCACGGTGCAGTGCACGAACATCCAACGTCCCCGTGATGCATCGATTTGTTTACATCCTCCGAAACGAGTTCTAAAAGAAAAGAGGGGCCCGTGGAAACAATGGAAATGAGTTTTCTGCAGGGGCAACCCGAGAATTTTAAGGTCTTGCAAACGAGGCTCGAGGCGTAGGAGGGCTGATATCTACTGGGTGTAATTGTCATTCGTATCTTATTCCAAGCAGCCGCGACGCAAAGGACGAGGCGGAGCAAAGGGATAGGGAAGAGGAGCGCAGACTAGAGTAGAAACGGTAGAGAGGAGCCGTGGCTGTAGGTATCGTAGTTTGGAAGCAAACACCGGCTCGCTACAATGAAACGCAATTTCCTGCTGTTGGTGCCGAGACTGAGCTAGTCGTCTCATTCGTCTTGACTAAAAGCTTCACTCCTCACGCTCGCTGCGTTAAACAATCGTACCTGCGTGGCATTCGTTAAGGAAAGCTGCCGGTGGTAGGGGGTTTCCTCATCCTTTGTTGCGATAGCGAAGATTCACGATGCCTAGCCGAGTTACCCTCCATCGAGTGCCGAGACGTTTGTTTCCATGGCGTGATTATTTACAGCTTACGCCATTCCCCATTCATACGTGCCGTGTTATTTATTTTAATTAAGAATATTTATAAAAAGGGAAATCCAAAAGTTGAAGATGATTGTGGAAGCAGGAATGTGGGGTTGAAGATGAAGGGAATGAATTTATTCTAGAATTTGTAAATGGTGAAGATAAAGATGAAGAGTCGTGGAATATCAATATTAACACATTTTTAAGACACTGAACTAAGTATCATAAAAAGGTGATTTTTGTTTAGGTCCATAAAAACCGATAAGTCTCCTTAAATGTACCGAAGGGAACGGAGTATCGAAGACATTTTGTTTCGCCAAGAAGAGGGCTAACTATCGTAGGAAGAAGGCGAAAAGAAGAATCGCCGATGAAACGGGGGTGGACAGGTCTGGGGGTGTGGAAAAAAAATGGCGGAGAATAGAATGGATAGTACGGGCGGGAAGACAGACAGTATTATTGCTTTAATCGATCAGCTCGATAATTCTATTACCATTTGCTTTATTCAAATGGTATTTAATTTTCCGCAACGTTACCTTTATTTCCCGATTTACATTTCATTCGTTCGGAATTGTCTCGTTCCTCCCTCCTGTCCCACCACCGTCCATGGTTCGAGTTCATTCTCTATTTTCCCTTTCTTTTTTTTTTTTTGAGAGAGGGTCATTTAAAAACTGCGGCCTCTCGCATCTGCATATCGTTAACCTTTCCACGGTTCGTAGCTCGAAATTCGATTGCTGGAGCTTGAAATTGCATTATTGATATATCGAAATTCAGTTATCGGTGTCTTGAAATTTGATTAGCGACGTATCGAAAATGTTCCGCCTCCTCTGCGTCGAAAACAGTGTGTTCAAAGTTGACTATGGACGACTTACGAAAAAGGTTAACAAAATGAGATTCTGAAAACCAGAAGTACAGAACAAAATTAAATTCATTCGTCACTCCTATATTGCCTCGTCACCTACTTCTTTGAATGAAATGCAAACAGAAGACTCCAACAAAATTCATATCACTTTAATCATACGTGAATATGTTTATAAAGAGTTAACTTTTATTCTGAGATGCGTAACTCGTTCGTAGGTACTCGCTCAGTATAATGCACCAGGCGAATCAGACCCATTCCCCTCATTTTTATCCGTTTGGCCGCTACGACAGAATTTAATTTTCTAATGCAGTAAACGAAACTGATAAGAGTAGTATTTCCATTTTCCGTCGAGCAGACGTTGATTTCGTTATGTGTGTATTCGGAGGCAAACCTAATAAAATTAAGTTACGAACTACTATCTTTGAATGCATATATACCGATATTAAGTTGAGGTCCTCTGTGCCAACAGTTCCGAAATCAATTACGATATTGGTCCCGGCCGTTTGCACAGCCGCAAACTTTATCTACGGTTTGCACAAACTTCGCTACGTTTTACATTCGACGTGTATGAGTCCTGACTTTAGATCTCCGCTAGCTTTCAACGTCGATAACTGTGCAGTGTAAGAACTTCGACGTTATACCTACCGCAACTTTCGACTTTTCGATACCTTTTAGTATCGTTCGATGGGATAGTTACAAAAATTCAGAGGAAGAGAATCAGTTTTTTTGTTAGGCAAATAGGAATGCCCCTCACGATTTTAGCGGAAAACGCGAAGTCAGATGTATCAACCATAATCTTCTCGGTAACGTATGTAATTTCTGTTAATTTAACCTTTTGCAAGCTAAAAACGTCTCACCATTCCATTACAGTCATATAACGATGGAATCGCGGACGACGTTGCGTTAACGCAATTCTGCTGGCTCTTTAAACGATAATTGAATGGAAAATTAATAAGATTCGCGAGAGCTGCAAAATCCCATAACCCATCGTACAAAGTAGTGTGCCGTTACGAAAGAGGGTGGCTGAGAGTTGAGTCAAGAGACGTCCGCGTTTTCGCCTAACTGCCGCGACAATCGTCTTCGATTTAAAAGAAACCTTCGTTACCAGTAAAATTCTGCTCGATTTTCAGTTTAAGGTTGGCGTTACCATCTGACTTTGTCGAATCAGATTTTTATATTTATTTTAAATATTTCTTTTATATTTTGGTGACATAATCTACAGACGTAAGCAAATAAAAGAAAAAAAAGTGAGAAAGTAATCGCAGGATAATATCAATCCCAGAGTAATTACGTGAAATGAGGGAACTTCGGGTTTCGCACTATTGGTTTTTCATTACAGGGGCTTGTTTTACCTAGCTCGTTCCGCGGCTCAGGTGAAAAGTGCAAGAAGCAAATAAAACATATAAAACGAAAGAAAAAAAGAATGAACGAGAAAAAGAAAAGTGTTGGCCTCGAAGATTAATTTAATTAAAGCGCCGTCGAAACTACGAATTTCCAGCGGGGAGTAACAAAGGATTGGCAAGAAGGGAAAACAGCCGAGTAGTCTCCTGGCGCGGTCGAAAAACTTTCAAGTACTGGATGAGGGGAAAAACGAGAGGCTGCGGCGTGAGTGCGGGGGTGGCGATGAAAATTCTGGTACCTTGGCTTATCCAATCACCGCGGCCGATGTCGGTTTTCGCGCGAAGTAGCTATCGGAAAGTTTCTTTAATCAAGTGTTTGATCAGCGCCCGCTTTTCCTTATATTCATTGTCTTCGTTCGTTGGAAATCTGCCCTCGTTGAGGCTCCGCCACGTTCGACTGACGCTTCTTAATGCGCTATTAATAATTCTGCATCGATATCATGTCCGACCATAATTATCGAATTCCCTTTGTCTGTTTCACCTTCTTAATTCCACTTCCACGTTGATCCGTATCATTGTTATGAAAGGAAAATACTAGAATTATATTATTATTGATATACATTCTTCATTTAATAACATTTCCTAAATCCGCTTTGAAGGAGCATTTACAATTTTTGTCATTTTTGTGCATCATATACATAATTTTCAAGTGATAAATTGTGTAAATATTATGCCTTGAAAAGTTCGGTAAAAATTCGTGTATATATTGAAATTAATTTCAAACATCACGACTCCGCTTAATTCGGAGTTTCGTTTGGGCACGATTTAGTTTTGCAAGTGAACAAATAGAAATTTGATGATATAAAAAAAAAGAAGAATATTCGTGCTAGCTAACGGGAGTGCTGCTAATTAATGTACCCTAATTTCGCTCAAAGATCTGATTCGTCTATCGCTTGGTTTTGCTGGGCAATCGCGTCAAGGTGAAACTACGCGAAAATAGAATGATAGTAGGCACAGAACGTTAGTTGAGAATCACGCGATACATAGAGGTGTATTAAGAGTGGCTCCAAAAACGACGATATAATTACACGAGGTCGCGCTTGAGCCATGATTTAAGGTGGCGTAATGTATAATTCCTAGCTCACCGGTAGCGGGCCAGCCCCTCTCGCGGTAGCACTATGCCGTTAGTGTAAAGTGTAGGTGCTTTCGCTAAAGTATCACGCCTATAAAATGAAATTAAACTTCTCGCAAATTTATCGACTACCGCGGTATTATGGATCCTCTCCTTGCTGCCTCAGTGGCTGCTTCTTTCGATTAACTCTTTCGTGAAACGTCAGAGACGCGTTACTGCTACGTTAATCATGCTTCTGCCGTGTTGTAAATGTAGCACGTCGTTCTTAACTTTGTTAGCAATAAGATGTAGATGAAAGGCATCGAAACATTTTAAAAGTTCTAAAAATAAACCAAAAAATACCCGAATTTTTCCAGGAAATCCCCAAGAGAACACCCTTAACCGTAGCGACGATGGGTTAGTTTTCAATCAACGAAACGAAAGAAGCGAGCAGTCGATGAAGCGTCCCTATGTAGGAACGATCGAAACGAAACGAATTGCCGCACGTTCTAAAGTCGTTTCCAGACAACCTCGTGCTTAAGGGTCGTCGAGGAAAGCGTTTCGAGTTCGACAAAATATTCACTTTGCAAGATTGACCGTCCCTATAAACCCCCGTAAAACGCATATGCCGCGTTGGGGATGCGCGCGAATGCATTCCCCGTGTGTACGGATTCTCAGCGGTAGACGCGGACCCTGAGAATCGAGTCTCTGTATATCCCCACGGATCGAGCTGGTCACAATCCTTGAAAATTTATACCGATTTATGCGAACGATATCAAGCACGGCAGAGAGAGAGAGAGAGAGAGAGAGAGAGAGAGAGAGAGAGAGAGAGAGAGAGAGAGAGAGAGCCGGTTAGTATCCCAGATACGTCAGTTTGATCCCCCTTAACTGCGTCTCCGAGCTCGATTTATTACAAAGACCGAGCTGTTTCCGGAGACGCATTATCGATAAGGCGAGAGGCCGGCTTCGAGGTCTCGGAAAGCGTTGATGTAATTCCAAGCTTGATTACTCCCTTTATTTCTTTCGAGTCTTCGTGTTCAGACGCCATACTTTGCTCCCTTTTGTGTAAAATCATCGATGAAGTGAAATTATTCAGGCGGAGACATCGGAATGGTTTGTAATCGTAATTGCAGTAAGGGGAAACATTACAGAGTAAAAAAAATGAAGTTGTAGGATTTTTGTTTCAATGGTACACACTTATTTTATTATGAAGAAAAGTATACATTTTTAATATATGTAGTTTTGCAATAAAGAAGTAAATTTTGCCCACATCTGGAACTTGATTTCTTTTGCAACCTCCATTAATATTATTCATAGATATTGCACCTTTAAAAAGTATCTGGACAATACTATTGTAATGAAGAAATTCAACTCCACCGTATGTACACCAGCATGCGATAAAAACGTTAAATAAATAAAATAAAAATGTAGTGTGCTCATTTCTGGCTAACGATCGATAATGGAGTGTAACACGTTCGCGAAGAAAATGGCGTAATACCAGCAAACCGTAACTCCATGACCTCTGCTCTCATTTTTTTCCGGTTCAAACGTGCGCTTACGATTCGTATCATTTATGTACAGCACGATGCCACGAGTTCTTCGTGCACGTGCAGTACGTCATAATCAAATTTCGAAAACGCGCTGCGCACCTCGCCGCTGTGTGCCGTCCGTTGCGGCCAACTTCGGCGCCTTTCACGCTCGGCCAGCCCCGTAATTGGATTTCGACGAATTATCACTCATTTCGCAAAAAGGATAAATGTAAACGTGAGCCGAATACGGCGTTTCCCCGACTCGCCTTATTATAAAGTCTGCGCTCGTGACGTAACACGCGGAAAATATCTGATTCTACCCGAGTTTCCACGTTGCAGGGGTATCCCACTTCTTGACTTAACCCCTTCGGGGCCCTGCAAACATTGCTTTCTTTCCGACGGGTGTTAATCGGTTTCGTTGCAGATATAATCGGATGGCGAAGGATAAAATAAAATGTCTTATTTGGGTGTTTAGTCACTGGTTCGAGAAAATTTTTAGGTGCGAAGTGAGATGAAAGTCAATGCTAATCCTGAGATTAGAATCTGAAAATTACAAGTGTTCAATGCTTGGTGGAGAAATCACGTGGAATGTAATATTCTATGGTACTATTACTTTCGAAACTTTCAAATCGTGGAATGTTAACTTTTTCCTCTCTTAAAAATATTTTTGAAAAAGAATCTATGTTCTAACACCCAGGAAATTGTTCAGCAACGTGCCCAGTTATTTTTTTTCTCCGAGTCTCGGTAAATCCTGTCGACGCGATGACGGACAGAGGAATTGAAGAATCGGCCAGGGCGCTTTGGTGGCTCGAATTCGTTGCGATTTCGCACGAAATCGTAGTTCGCAATCAATCTCGGTACAACCGTTGTTTTCGACGCCTCGTACGTTACAGGAAACGGGACAGGCTGGTAGATTCATATTAAACGATATAAAGAAACAGGGCGGTGATTTATGCGCGCAAATTGTCCTGTCACCGTGCTGTTCTTTCAGGACTTCAGGATCTACCCCCGCGTAACCGGGCGCTGCGAGGGGGTGCGCGCGCGCGCTCGCGACACTGGTTGTTCTCCTTTTGTCGACATCTTATTGTCCTCCCTCGCGCTCTACAATATCTGCTGCATTAAATCCCGCTTTTTCGCGATGTGCCAGGCAATATGGTGCCTCCTGTGTCTTTCCTTCCGGCACCCCCGTGAATCCTACTGCGACGGCGTTTAAACGCCAACGCGGAAATAATTTCCGTTACTGGCGTTTAGTCAAATTTATCTTGCTTAATGTGACAAAGGTATTAATCATTACCGAGCTTAGCTGAGACGGGACTTTGCTCTCCTAACGATCGCAATTTTTTTCGAGACTGTCATTAATCGAGAGGGTAGCTTTCAGGTGAGAATTGGGAATTTATTCCGAGTGGGGTGTATAAGCTACGTGTTGTTATTCAATTCTTTTGGGATGCTTTTATGATACAGGAAATTACTTTTACAGAAATAATTGGTAGAGATACTGGCATAAAATTATTGTTTTTTACAATTGGTAGTTGGTCCTCCATGGTACGAACTAGATTAACTAAAAAATAGTAAAAATTGACAAAATAGTGGCGTTTTGAAAGAGAATGAATCTGATGATTTAGTAAAATTTGCAAGAATTTGGGGAACATTACAGTACCCCTGCACTTTGTCAGCGGAAAGCATACCGTGAGCTAAATCGGGGCTCCTTTGAGCGATAAGAATTTAGCGTTCGTCTTTCTTTCCACTAGGAGAGGAATTTCAAGCACAGTGGACAGTTCTTCGCGGAAGAAATTCAAGCTTCGCGATCCTTTGTGAAACTTTAACTCACTTGAGACAAAGTCTTAAAATGAATCAGATACGAATCCGTGGGGAGGGATATAGCCGGCTACCCGAAACGCTCGATGACCGCAAGAAAAACGTAAAATGGATGAAAAAGATTCACGTTGATCCCTGTTAAAATTTCACGTCCACTGGCTGTGCTTTGCGCGCGGGCTTTTTAAAGCGGTCCGTACATTAGCGCGCGAAGTACAATTTTACGGTAAGTGGGCAGCTTTTGACAACCCCCGTTACGACAGCTTTTTACGGCTTCCGCGCCTAAAGCTTATACTGTTTACTTTAAACTGCGAATCCCTTGACGTTGATGGTAATGTGCAATCAGGAAAGTAGCAAGTTTCAAGTACGATTTTAATCGCGGTAGACAAGAACCACCGCTAACAGTATTTCACCTTGACGGAACGTTTTCTTTGCTCGACGTAAATTAAAAGCGGAAAAGTGAGACAAAGCTGTAGAAATTCTGCGGCACGTTGAAGATGAAGTTAAAAAATTCTAAGGTCCGTTGGGGTAACCAAGTTGAAGCTGAAATTAAAAATATTCCAAGGTGCGTCGATTCAAGGCCGTTGAAGACGATGTTCCTTCATACACAATGTTCTGAAATTTCTCTTTGTTTTTCAAAATACTCTATACAATTTAATTTTTGTAATAATATCGTAAACAAGACGCCATTGCATAAAATTGCATAGAACTTGCGAAAGGGACGAACTGTATTGCATCGCGTGGCTTTACGTCAAAGTAAAAAAGAATACCATAGAACGAAGGAAGTGGTATTACGGTTCACATTAAATAACCGAGACCCATCAGTTCCTATGTTTCCGCAGATGTTGCCGAGGGTATTGTTCCCTGTTTTCAATATCTCGCACTGCGTATTTCGCGCACCTTACTCCATATTCCTGTCACCTGAAGCGTTACAGTTCTAAGTGAACGCGTTCAAACTCGTACCCCTTTAAATATGAGCAACTCTGTTAGGTCCATCCAACTGAAAAATACGAATATCATTGTATAAACTACATAAGAATTATTTATAGCAATTCGTGGCTCCCAAATATTTGACAGTAAAAGCTGAAAGCTTCATTTTCGTTAATACAGGAACATCTCAAGATTTCTTCTTAAAAGTGAAGTTGACAAAAGTGCACTTTTACCCTCTTTCTTCCTATCGCAGAGATTCTCTACTTCGACACGATCTTTTCAATACAATCAGTATCGCCCTGTGGAAAAACGCAACAAAAGGGAAGGGAGAAAAAGTAACTGGCCGTAAGGGGAGCGAGTCGAATGATTCCATCGAATCGCGGCAACGATATACTCTACAGTGTAACGGGCTTCCGGGCTCGCGCGCACACACAGGGCAGGAAAAACGGACGAACGGTCGAACAAAAAGAAAATCCGGCGGTGGGGAGAAGGTTGGAGGGGGCAAAAAGGGAAAACGCAGGAGCACAAAAGTATAGGTAGTGCGTGTACGCGGCTCACATTGAAGAGCGTCGACGCGACGCGATAGAAAATTGCACGTTCAGTGAAATTCGGACTGCGCCCAGGCAAAAGCTTCGCCGATCTCGAGTAATTCCGCTCACCCTCTCGGGCCCCCTCCGCCTCTTCCTCACTTGACGAGAATGGAGGTAATTACCGGATTTCGGCGAAATCCATGGAGCGTAGGGCATTTAGAGCTGTTATAGTTTCGACGACTCGGCACTGCCGACCGGGCTGGCCCGTCAAAATGAAACACTGTGCGAGCCCTGTTCGAGGGCTGGCGGGCAGGAGGCGGTGACAGTCGGGCGAACGACGAACGACGAACAACGAACGAACGGCGTTATAACAAGGGCTAGTTAGCGGCAGTGCCGTATTACCCTCGCGTAGTTCTGCCGTAGCACAATGGCGACAAATTTCACGCGCTATATCATCCGGTCCGCACACCACGGCCGCAGGAAAGACGGAAGACAAAGTGAGGAAACCCGACGACGCCGCTGGAACCCTCTGCCGCCGATACCTTCTTCGGGCTTAAGCTATCTATAAAGCCCTAATAACGGCTAATTCTTGGGGGTTTGTTGGGGCTGCACGAATCATTCCCGCCACTACGCTCATCGCTGGTATCTGGAGAGGGAAAGTTATGGAAACGGAAAGTCGTTTTCTTCGTGTGAAATGATTGTCAGTGTTGTTATTAGAAATCCTCACACTAACACACTAAATTCCAGAGAGACTTGCACCCACCTCGCGCAGGAAGCGGCCCAGGAGGTTGCCCCCTAGCTTTTACATGGCTTTCGACTCGAGATTGTAAATAGTCTTGATGTCGATCGGCAGTCCGCAGGGGAACTCACGTAATTTCCATCGAAGTCAGCGACGGGGCTTAACGCTCAGACCCGACGCGGAAATGAAGCTTGTCACTCAAGCCGAGCCGCGCGCCAAAAGTCGCGGGAACCGTCGCGTAGCGAATATTTCCTCGCGATTTCTTGCGACGACGGCGTCTGTGGACATTTGGATCTTTTAACGATGCGAGGCCATTGTCGATCTATTCGCGTTTGGGTGAAAATCGGCGAGCACACTGTCGGTGGAATATGAATGCGCATGGAGGGGTGGAAATTGGAACAGGTCGCACGACAGGCGGCAATACGTATCGAAATTGAAGGAATTACGAGGGTTAATGTCGTTTTCCTGACATTTTATGTATCGCAGTTGAGACAGTATCCTCGCCCTGAATAGGTAAATCGAATGAGGTTAACTTGAGTTTATGTTTAATTAATAAAATATTTTATGAGGTCAAGAATTTCATAAATATTATACTGGATTATAGTCCTAACTAGCTGCAGGATTTATCTACAGAGTTGTTTACGTTACCAGTAAAGTAACCTGCCTTGCCGACAGAGTATTCTGCATTACCAATAGAAGGACATACTTTTCCTACCGCGTGTTCTGTGTTACCAGCAGAATAATCTACCTTGCCGACCGTTTCTGCGTAATAATTGATATTCAATTGTCAGTTGAATCACATTTTCGGTATACTTGTATCGAGGTTCCACCTTTCAACGCGACGAATTCACTGGATCCTCGTCGACGCTCGGTAGTAACGTTTATCGAAGTGTAAATACCCACTCGGAATCTCCAACGCGTCTACGAGGCTTCCATCGTTTATAGTTTTCCGTCGACGCAGCGGCTAGCGTCTGTTCCCTTGGATCGTGTACTCGCATACGGCGTGTATCTAGACGGGCCGACGTTTCGATCTATCTCGAGTGATGTCGACGAGAGTGTCGCATCGAGGAAAAAAGCCCAGCTTTTTCCCTCCCTCTTGTCTACAGTGCGGGACAAAATGATAGTCCAATGTTTTTGTTTATATTTACGCCTGTACTTCAAAATGTATTCATTTTCAAAATAGATCAGAAAACCGTACTCTTTAATACATCTTCTTGAAAGCTTAGTACCAATTAGTATGAAATTTAAGTATTAATTAGTTATCTCCTGGCTTTACTAACAGAATGTTCTGCATTACCAGTACAGTAAGCTACTTTGCCGACCTAGCGTTCTATATTACAACAAGAACGATCTACCTCTCCGACTAACTGGTCTATATTACCAACAGACTGATCTAGCTTTTCGACCATTCCTTGTATCTCTGAATATAAACGAAAAAGTTGGATGGTCTATCATTTTGTCGCGCACTGTACTTCCGATTCTTGTCTCCTACACAACGGCACGGAGCGGTCGTGAGAGCCTCGATGCAGGATTTCATTTCGCATCCGCGACGCTGGCGTTCCGCGAGCAACTCGAGGGAAACGGTCCCTGTACGCATGGGGATCGGGAAATGTATGGAAAACAGTCGCGGATGTTGTGAAAGCGCTTTGTCTTCCCTTCGAAGCGACGAGTGCGTGGGCGAATCGCCGGGGAAACGTATAACTCGGATGATTAATTGCTCGACCGAAACGAATCGCCGTGTTAAGTACCTTATTCAGGGCTGAGCGTGTGTGTTCGTTATTGAGGGGATTCCTGCGAATTTCTTATCGCAAATATCAAATTTTTGTGCTGGGATTCCAAGTAAAATTTCAATCAGAAGTTGTATTTTTGTTTACTTTCAAGTAAGTTTACTTTCATTCCAACAAATTATGTTTTTTTTTTTTAAATATAAATCATTCCCTTAGTGCTGAAACAATCGAATTTAAATATTATGTACCGAATTATAAATTTAATTACGATATACTCGAACGATGAACCAGGCGATACAGGACGGATGGGCCGAAGGCAAGTATGCCATTCGCGGAAATGTATATACTTTAGCAAGGTAGTATCCTCAATAAGGAGGGAAAGAAGGGTTCGTCGAGAGGAAGGGAGGACGCAAGGCAGAGTTCGTAATCTACGACCTCGTGGGGCCAAGGGGTAAATTCATGGTATCCCAACGATTATCACCCCTCGACCTCTCTTCCTTACTTGCTGTGACCCTCGCGTGACCTTTCAAGGATCTTTGCAAGCCCGTCCTCGAGGGTGACACGTTCTTGCACCGGCGCGAACACGCGATACTTGCAAACCTTCTCACGGTGACTGGATTTTACACGCAACAGCGCAACTGTGAACAATAATTCGTTCGATATTCTACTTTGATCGTTCACTGTCATTCATTCACTAGAATCAGTTCACTGTCAAGTGTGACGAGACAATCAAACATAGCATATATTTAAATTTAAGGATTTTAAATGTATGCGAAGTTACTGTTTTCATCGTTGAGGTACTCTATATTAATTTGGCGAGCACTGGTCGACATAACGTGCTATTGTTGCTAATTCAGAATTTACGACCTTGAAGGAGCGTTCAATCTTCGAGATTTAGTTTCCAAGCAACACCTAGAATCATAAAAAGTCGGTTATGCCATGTTTAAATCAGGTAAATCGCTCATTGTCGCCCTCAAGGGTACCGATCGCACGAAGATTGCGTTTCCTTCAATTAGCCAACGTGTTTCATTGGTAATGGACTATGCGAGACAGCTGTCCGACAGCGTTTCCCCGCAACGGGAAAATGTCAGGTGCGTTTAACCATCGACTGGCAACAGTGTGGCGCGGCAAAGGAGCGAGAGAAGGTCGAAACTTACCTCCTAGACAACACCAAGGATATCTCGCTGGTCCCACTAGTGCATTCAGAATAAGTTACGGCATCATGAGATTACAAGTCTGTAGTATAAACCCTCCTTACTCCGTGCGGGAAGACCCCCGTTGGCATGCCGGCGCCATTAATTAAGAGCTTCTAAGGGCTGGAAAGGGTGCAATCTTCCGTGCAGAGACGCCATCGTGTATTCGGTGCCGTCCACGAAAAAAAGAAAGGAACGTATTATCCGGCAACAACGTGTTCTTGGAAACGTACCAATTACCCACTTGGCGCCTAAACAACGGTGCCAGATCGAGTCGAAACTGCAGTTGTATTTACATAGAAGCCCAATTGAACGTCCTGTAGCGGCGTTAACACGGAAATGGGCACGCGAGACATTGGATTCGAGACAAATTTTTATGTTACCTGGTTCTGTAATTGGAGCAAAAATGAAACATCGGATTCAGCCACCTTTTTCATCTGAAGTTAGATATACTTGGATTCGGGGCATAGATGTCAGGGTTTGGAGACTATCGTGGGGTCTCTTCAGGATCATAGTTTGTTAGTGGTAAATGTTGGAACATTCTATTTTTTTGATATATTCATTGAGATACAGGATATATGCTCAGGTAACTTTAGAACTACTTCAGAATTTTATAAATTACTAGCTGATCTTGGCTATTCTATAAAGATATATTCTATTGGATATTCTATAAAGATATAGTTTTACTTATATATATATTGTCTGGATTACTATATATGTAGTAAAAGTTCTTTTTCATTTTTTAATCCTAGGCTTCGTTACAGAAACAAAATAGTTGTTAGTAAAAATATAGAATACTCCTTGCTGATGTATACATAGCGCCAATACGAGTCGAAAATTCCTTTTCCATTTTTCGATCCGACGCTTCGTTATGGAGATATTCGCAGTTGAAGTTCCTACGTTCGCGAACGCATGGGCCACGTGGAGTAAGCGCGAGTCCCGTGCGGCGTGGGCGCGAGCGCAGAGTCACGTGCGGCGTGGGCGCGAGCGCAAAGTCACGTGCGGGAATCGCGCGCGTAACCAGAAGGTAAACAAGCGGACTGCGTCGAGGTCTAGAGTCCCAATGGTAAACTTAAATCGCTTATAGTTCTCTAACGAATGATCGTATCGGAAAATGGTAAAGGACTTTTTGATTTCTATGCACATGGCCAATCGATTTAGCGAGGTTTTATATTTTTTTTATTACTGCATATAACATACTTAAGGGGTTAATCGTTAACATATGCATTATTATAAAAAGTAAAACTATTGTTACGAACTGCATACCCTACGATACAATAATATTCATATCTAATTAAATTTAGCTTCCGATTTTCTCGGACAGTGTACAATATTATATCTATTACTTTCGTATGTACGTATATAAGTGTACTTAATATATTCACAGCATACGTGTATACATGAAATCTAATCAGTCTATTAAGTATATCTGATATACTCGCACAATATATACGCGATTGTTTAACAACCAGTTGTCATCGATAGAATAATTTATTCCATGCAATAAAACTAAACCTCACCAAGTACAACGTCGTGGACAGTAGTCATGGTCCACGATATTTCAGGCCAGAATGGCTGAACTTCCGAGCCACCATTAGCATAAAAATGACACCACATTTCAAACTGCTGGAAGAATTAAGAACACGCTAATTTAAACAATGTCCCCCAACTTTCAGGCAAGAAGTTATCACGAAACAACAATAAAAGAGAAATTCATCCCCACGTGAAAGATGGTGTCGTTTATGTGTCCGCCACGGTTAAAATTCGTAAAATCTTTTACTCAGCCGGTGGGAGTTTGAAAGGGGTAATTTGTTTCGCAGCGAAAAAAATATTCTTGGAATACGTAATATCCTCGAATGCGCGTTACCTGAGACGATTTCAAGGGCACGGGTGGCGTGACAGTTCCCGGGGCGAACTTTTTCGCGAAGGTGCCTTCCGATAGTGAAGTCAGAGGGCGAGGCATTCCTGGCAGGTTCGCGGACCGGAGCTCGAAACCCTTCAGTATTCAGCACACTCGATCACACAACAGTTATCAAAGGAACTCATTTGAGCGGTTGAATGGATAGAAAGGAAGTCAATCTCGGTGCGCGGAGATAAGGCAGCCGTTTTCCCCCGGTCTCGCCAGCCCCACGTAGTCGCGCTTACCAACCCACCCCCTGCCCCCCGGAGTCTGCTTGCACGGCTCTTCGTGTGCTAGGCGCCTTAGACGCCCCCGCGACGTCTTATCCCCTGGTATATAGTCATCATCTGGACTTCTCGTATTCGCATGTCAATACTTCTACATTCTTGCCTCACTGCAGGCATTACCAGCAGAAATCCGATCTTGCGTGAAGTTTTTTCCTCGGCTTCTATGCTTACTCGTTTTGCTTTTCGAGCTAATAAGTATAAATCGGGCAAGGAAGACGTTAGAACTAACGAATAATATTGACGGAGAGTATTTATGTGTCGTTTCGACTTTACATCTGGTAGCTTTAATTAGTCCTGGTTTTCGTGTTAATCGTGATTTTTGTTTCTGTATAAAGAGCACCAACGATGTATCTTCAAAGGAATGACAAACCTAAGTGGATTTTAATGAACTTTTCTTTTTCGAGATTCATTTACATCTTTTATAAAATTATGCAGAGAAACAGTACTAACTTGAATAGTCTTCTTTAAGTGTGTATAGTTTATTTTCATTAATAATGTCACGTAAGCAATAATATTGCAATTTTAGGAACAGCTCTCCATGAATGGACTGGATGATTCATAAATTAAGTTTATCTGTATGCCTCCGAGTAGAGATAGATTTTATAACAGCAATTAATCCTAAACCTCGCCCATTCATCATAGTCTACGTTGGTTCTCCGTGAATGCTATTACTCTATAATTAGCATTATCCTGATCACAGTATTATAATGTCGAGATTATTATTATATATTCGGGAAGATTACCTTTCGCTTGAACGAAAACTATTTTAAATTAAACATGAGCTTGTCGTTTACATTTTCCTTTCGCTATTAACATTCATATCGATTTGCTACTAGGTCGTAGCATGATCAATCTTCATCACTGAAATATTAAAATTACATATCTTCCATAGCAAAACAAACGTATCTGAATCACACAAAACGTTAAAATTTTAATAAAATTTCTACCTCCGAAATAAAACGGAAACGTACTTGATTTGAATTAAAAATCTAAATAAATGAACACCTAGCGACGTAGAAATGCAGCATGCTCCAGCAATCGACGTTTAGGATATCCTCCTCATCGCGCGTGTCACGCGGCAACCCCTCATAAATAAGCCACGCGAAAGTTTATTAGTTTATTAGTTTCCTGGCGAGACGGGAGGTGTAACGTAATTACATGTAAATAAAAGTATGGGTCTGGATAGTTGCGGAGTTGGTAGCCGAAGGTATAGGCGTAGAGTTGGCCGGGAAAACCACTTTGGTCTCACTTACTTCGCTCCCACCTTGGTTATTTTCCCTTCTTTCTTCCCCCTTCCACCTTGTTTCCACTTCTTCGTTCTCGACTGTCTTCTTCCATCGCACCTTTTCTTCGTCCCCCTTCCTCGCGAATCGTGGCTCTCGAGACGGTATAATTTTCAGGAGCACGTCGCACCGCCGCGCAAAGTTTTTCTTTAATATATTCTTACATGCGCCCTCAGATTAGATTAAAACGGCGTATGCATGAGCCGCCGCGGTGAGACGCGGCATTGCCTATGGTCGCGTGGTGGAGGGCGAACGCAGGCGTATTTATATGATTTATTTAAGTGGCACCTCAACAGGGGGCTGTGGAAAGGGGCCGGAGGGTAGCGGAATTGGGAGGGTGGCTAGCTGAAACGAACGAGCTTCGGCGGGGAAATCGGCGGAGAAGCAAATAAAATATTATCCCGTGGTCGGTTATGATAATGCCGCGGCGAGGGTGGAATTAAGACACGTTCCCTTATTTGTTGAGACCATCTTCGCCCTCGGAGTGTGTCGTTCGCGTTACTTTTCCCTATGAAGCTTCACGTTGGGACTTGTTCGCGTTTTCTCATTAGGGATGTGAAATTTGTACGTGTGATAATAGGATGATCGCGGAGGAACTAAATGTTTGAGTATGTAGAATTTGAGGGAGGATTTTGTAAAATTTTAATAGCAAGTATTCACCATATTTCTGTATCTTGTCAACTGGCATCAAATTACTTCGAATTAGAGTGTCACGTGAATAATATGACAAGCTAACCTACATTTTAAGCGTACATTTTAAGCATGAATACAGGTACAAATAATAATCTCCTACCATTTCTTTTTACGTTACCCTTTTCATTTCGTTTCCTACACCTCTGTCTATGAAAATCAAAAATCTCTCGTCACTCGTAAGCGTACATTACCATGGGCTTAATCGACCCTAAATAAACTTCATTCCGAAAGAAATACTTCAGGAAACAACAACCCATCGGATGAAAGCAATTACGTTCGCAGCGATAATACCATCAATCACACTCGCCCCTCGCGCGGCGTCGCGATTTTAAATATCCCCCGTCCAACGGACAAAGCAGCTAATTTGGAAACTTCAAGGGCGACATCGGTCCGCCGAAATTGGACTGGCATCCGATTAAATGACCTCATTGTTTCGAAACAGCTCCCCCCCCCCCCCCAAAGGGAGAAGGGAGAACGAAGGCGTAGCCGGTTTCTCTGCGCTCTTTTCGTCGGATGGCGGCGGGTAGGACCATGCTCAGTCATCCTCCGTCCCGTATAACTGACATTTCATGAATTGGAAATGTAATTTTACCACACGGTCGTGGCTCGCGGCGTCATAACTGTTCGCATGATAACCCGGGCGCGGAGTAAACGAGCGCATAATTTCAGCTGCAAACGCGTTCGCGGGTTCTCACGGGCCAAAGAGGTGCCAAATAATACGTTCCGCCACGTGCAAAGGGGGTGGAGTCGCCAGTGATCGCAATACCTTGCAACCACGGCAACAGCTGTTTCAGGTTGTCTACCTTTTTTACTTGCGCTCGTTCTCTTGGCTGCTTCAGCTAGAAACGTTTTGTATTTTTGCTGACACCGAGTGTATTCTTCAACGCGTTTCTTAATTTATGCGATCAAAGAGTAGTGGAGTTGAATAATAAATAATATAGAATTTTATAGTACTTGTGATCTAACTAGCCAACTTCTTATCTCTGCTTATATGCTTCGTGGCAACTGGAAACACATATTTTCTAAAAAGATTTTTGTTCATCACCGTAAAGAATTTTTTGCTTTATCTCCGCTAGAGGCAAGCTGCAATTGAATCATACGTTCGGTGAATCGAGGTACGCTGATAACGTAAAACAAATTTTCTCTTCTTTATCTTTAACGCATGAGCAAAGATAATAGCCCCCGAGTTATGCAGTACGGCGCTTTGGGAAGTGAAGTTTGATATTTATAGTCATCGATAGGTATCTATCGGCAATATCGATAACTTTTACGGGAAGCAAATCACTGAATAGCTGGCTTCCGAAATTCGATCATATCCTGGTATTAGTAATATTTTTTTCCTACGGTCAAGGATCCCGACAAATCCCCCGAAAGATTCTCCGTGGAACCGATAAGGTTCCAAATCAAAAGGGACGGGGGAGATAAGGTCGCCTTAAGGTATGGATCTGCCGGAAGACCATTTCGTATGACTTTTCCTTTTCGTAGGAAATCGAAAAATAATAAAGGACGTCTGTGTTTCTCTGGGAGATAAAATTGCGGATAAATTGTCATTTCTCAATTAGAAACATACAAAATGCTTTTCTTTATTTATTAATATTAGTACTCATTTATGTAGGTTAACGTTAAGTTATTTTACAGACATGAGGATAAAACAATGACGAACCATTTCTGTGTAAATTTATGAAGTAGCTTCTGCGAATTAGATAATAAATACTATTTATACATATAAAACAATAATATAGCTTACAATCCTCCACTTAACGTAGACTATAAAAATATAATAATACTGCAATGAATTACTTTTATTATATGCCTAAAAGCTTTATTAAATTCTGTAAATTAGAGGTATCCTTGCAGAAGGATTGCAGAAGCTTTGACAGAACATTCCTGCAGACATAATAATTCCCTCAGCTTTCTGGCATTTCGGGTAATTTCCCAAAACCGATACAAGTGAATTTCAGGTGAAGGGAGCATAATCTCGAGATCATCCAATCCAATCAGCGCCAATTTGTCCGCATCTTATGAGATTAAACCTTAGGAGAAGGACGTGTAGCGTCGCCTGTTGGCACACCAGAGGGATGACGGGACGCTTGTGAGCCGCTGTAATCCGCAGTACAAACAAATCCTCAGAATGTTCAACGAACGTCCAGTAAACACGGGAGTGTACGCAACCGTCGGTTCATATGCTTAACCGACGCTCCACTTTCAATGATGTACGCCTTGCGTGCCATAATCACTGGTCAACTTGATTATAACTTTGACTAATTGTCGTTGGACGTGGTCCTGTGCGAATACACTCGACTCTCGGGGCTCGAAATCGAGGGATTTGGATTTAGAAATGACTAGATTGAGGATTTCAAGTGATCAAGACATTCAATTATTATAGGAAATAGATGCAAAATTGTATAAATTAGTCTTACATTGTTAACATGACTATATTTACGACAATTATGAATACCTACACTAAACTGAACTGAATATTTGTCTAATGCACATAGCAGAGTTTCGATGATTACAGTATTATATAATATACGTTTCCCTTTATTACAATCACATTCCGATATTTTATCACAGATTTACAGCTCGGTTAATTCGAAAATAATCCGTGTCCTGACCGAATGCAACCTGCACGCTACAATACGCAGCTAAACAACAAAACCATGTACTTTACAACCGTCCAACTTCCTTTTATTCGGTGTCACTGCAACCGAGCCGACAAACGCCACGTGGAAAGCTCACAATTCTTGTTCCGACTAATCACGCTCGTTCCTCGTTAAAGTCTCTGCCTCTTCGCTCCTCGTCCAGCCATAAATTAGGCAAAAACAGCTTTCCTTGTTATACGAGGACGTAAAAGGAGAACAGAAGGACGACCCGTGCCGGACACCCGGTAACACTCGACCCTGTCGAAGGATCTGAACGCTCCAACGGGACCAGGACGCCGCGATAAATCACGTCGAACGCGTGACGCGTTCGCGCGTGTGCGTTTTCGACGCTCGTACCCGTCGGTTTTATCAAGCTGCCCTCTGCAGCGGGTACGGTGCACGCGGTTTTACCCTTCCAGCTGGGAGATACTAAATTTACCCTGGCAAAAAGAATTTCCTGTTTTTATCGCGCCAGAGATGGCGTTAAGCTTAATTTTCTTTTAGCGGGCCGCGCGAGCGTACGGTTAAAGTCCGAGCGTTCTTGATAAAGAAATTTATCGGCGGAATAAAGAACTTTTCAAGATTACGGCTCGCGGGATTTATCTTTGCCGCGATGCCGGTTAACCGCTGATTGCGTCGCGTAGTTTTGGTTATTCTTTCGTTTGCTTTGGAATTTGGGCGGAGAAATCAACGTTGAGGAGGTTAGAGGGTGGTGGATGAGGATACTGGGTGGTAGAGGATTTTGGAACTTGGGCCGCTGATTTCTCGACGATGCTTAACCCTTTCAGACCTGGCGTCCACGATCAATATTATTAAATATTAATTTACATGATTCGCAGCAGTGGATAATCCGGATAATCTGTATAATGGGAAACGAAATTAACACGAGAATCTACAAAAAGCTGAGACGTTTAATGGAATCCCGACGAAATGAAGCGATGTGATTCATATCCGCGGAATTCTATTCCCGAGGAAGAAGGAATCGATCGAAATGAATCAGCTATGACCTTGGTCCATGTTGGAACCGAAATCGACGTAGTTCCATGTTCCAACCTGACATCCCGTGAAAACGAAAGGGGGAAGATAGCGCTGGAGGCAGCAAAAACTGAAACGCAGGGTGGCCGAGGATGCTCGTGCATCATAGGTTTATGGTTCTGCGATGGCATTTATAAGGTTTGCTCGACTTGGCGGGCAAGTTCTACGAGTGAACTTATCCCCGGAGTTTGGGGTGGCGATGCTGGGAATCGTGTCATTATCGTCGTGATATATATACCCGGAGTGCCGTTAATGCGTCTCGGGGTTCCTTATTGAAAAATATTGCGTTGATTCCGCATTAAATCGGCGAATCGCTGCGGTTTCTTCTCTTTCTCCGCTCCTCACTTCCACTTTCTATTACTTTCTGGGTCAGCTTGGTCACGGTACATATCTCTAACCTTTTTTGATAGTTTGAAGGCGAAAGGAAATGGTCGTTAACGATCAAAATATACTTCTTCTTAGGTATTGCGGATGACATAGACACTAGGAAGGAGAAACATTAGATATTTTTATTTAAAATGGTATTTCACGCTGTCGCAATTAAATGTGAACGGATCATTTTTAACCCACCTAACTTCAAAGAGTTAAAAAAATCTTTTGTAAATAGTCGACACGTCTCTAATAAAATGTTTGGAAAAATATAATGTAATAATTATATGTATGAATATTAGACTCAGGTGCTTTCATGGTAGAATAATAAAATTAATTTTTACACACGGTAAAGTACAAGCGAATTTGTACGTATGTATAATCTGTACCTGTGTGTTAACACACAATCAAATCGTGGATTCGCGTCTGTAGCATTAGTTATTCCGAACGTAAGTCCTCGAATCTGTAGAGGCATCCCGAGCATCATTCAAATTGTATGAAAAGGCATCGTACATCAAGGGAGCAAAAAAAAAAGTGGAGGATGAAGCGGATTTACCGACAGTAGTTTTATTTGTGAGGGAGCCTATTAGAGCGGAGTATAATTAGGGAAGCCCCCGCTCATTATCAATGGAGTCTTAACGAGAAATGGAGTTTCCTTTTCCTGTCTAGACAAACTGCCTTCGGAACATGGTAAGCAAGAAGGTAAAACATTGGATGATCCAACACAAACAAAACCTTCGTCGCGATTAGAGTTCTCCGTATTCAATGAATGTTATTGTTCCTCAGACTGGGGGAAGGGCTGGATGAATCAATGGGGGACTTAACAACAGGAAATCTCGCTAAACGTCATTAAGCGTCGAGTTATCAGAAAAGCTTATTTTACAATAGGTAATAATAAGGTATGGAGAATTTTTAATCACGGTATGTACAGTCTGTCTCGTACATATTCGTAACCTCTATGTCTATTGAAGATGTCTGTCGAAATTAAATAATAGATATGTATATGGATAAAATTAACACTTGTATATATTAATTAATTTCGAGCGGTTAATGTTTCCATGATAGTTGGTAAATGGTCGCGTTATTTTGATAATCAATACTTACCATCGGTGGGAGAAGGATAGGGAATAAGTGGAAAAGTAATCGTTTAGGGTGTCTCATCCGTTGTGCACGTACGTAAGCGTATACACACCTCGCGTGTATTAGTGCGCTGGTAGCAGCCACGCGGTTATCACTTTGACAGTTCGCACAGTTCGAAATCCAATAAAAAGCTAATTGAATCTGTGACGCCACCTGACTTCACTAATGAAATTTCGAAGTACCAATTTCACGTTACACCGTTCTGGCCTACCTGATCGACGCCAGGGGTACCGACCGATCCCCAGTACTCGGTCGTACCGCTTAAATTCTCCTAAATTGGAATAAAATGAGCTTCTAAACTTACGTTGTTGGAACTGGTTTAATTATCATTTTTCGAACCCGCCCCCCTCCCCCAACCCTTGTAGTTTATCGAAAACGAGCCGCGCGAAATAAATTCACCGACCCAGAAGCTGTTGACGGGGGAAAAATAGGGTCAAAGATGAATTGTTGAATTTTAATTGCATTTGCTTCCAACTTATCGCGAAATCCATTAAACGCAAATACTAAACGTTAAATAAGGAGTTTTTGCGAAGTGCTTTTTCCCATTTATTATTCAAATAAAATTTTGTAGGTTTGTTCTACAGTCCAAAGTTTGGATTTATGAATAAGGTTCCCTTTTCCTGTATACACAGTAAGTCTCATAAATATTCCTAATTTGTCAAAATTTGAAGAAGTATTTTAAGTAAATCTTGAAGACAATTTGGCACAAGACAGTTCAACAGTCTTCATCTCCATCATCTTGAGTAAAGTTTCCCGAAAATGTTAAACGAATAACGTATTGGTCACAATTTTTAGCCCTTCCTAAACGCCTGGAACCGCCACTATCGCGCGCCTAGCAACTTTCCTCACGGACCATTATAAATCCCAGTCCCGAGACACGTATCTCTGGAAAAGTCGACATAATTTTCCAAAAGTTTCCGCGAATCTCTTGATGCCGCGGCAGTTGGGGGCAGCCAGCTCTTTTCTATTTCATTGTGCCCGCTCCTAATGTTGCATCCGCGCCTCCCCTTTCGCACGACGAGGGAGGGAGGCTGATGGTAGCCAGGGAAAGAAAGCTGGCGGCCATTCGTATCGCGAGCACGCTCGTGCCCGGGTTAATTTCGAGAGACGAATGTCGCTTCTTAAACTCGCCCGTTTCCCAAAAAAGTTTTTTAACTGTAATTGCGGCCCCTTCTTTTCGGAGGGCTCCGCATAATTTCGCGCCAGCCTGAAAATATCGTGACTACACGATGCCTCGTCGAGTTTTCCGCCTCCCAGTTTTATATCGCTGGGAAGTTGCGCCCGCCTTCGTTCTCTCTCCTCTCCTCCGTTACTTTCTCTATCCAGGCGAAAAATTCATATCCCCTCGGCCGTTGATGCGCCCTCTCCCGGGAGTTCTTCGCCACGTTCGGTTCACGAATTTTTCCCCCGTTCTCCGTCGATTTTCTCGAGGGCGTTCCGGCGGACTAGACGCGTTTACTATTAACTCGCAGTTAGGATATATGAAGTATTTATTAATAATACAGGCGACTTGTTTTATTTTCTTGTTAATTTTAATATTCCTGTAAAGCAAGATCTACTGATAAATTAAGAGTTTTCTTATTACAGGCCTCGTGATCTTGTTTCTTAACAATAAAATATTTCTCGCTGATGCAAGTTTTCATCAGAGCGTCGGTTCACGCTAGGCGAGTAGACGCTCTCGAGACGCAAAGCGGGAACCGCGTCCCTCTCGGTGGCGATGGAACGTGGGGTGCGTGTAGAATGTCAAATGGGAATCCCCCGGTATTCGCAGATCGCCTAAATCACCGGTAAATGAAATTAATTTATCCGAGCCAATCTGTCGCGTCAGCGTTACGCTCACTAGCCTCAGGGCTGTATGTACGCATACGCGATGCATGTGACAGACAATATATTTGGCGCCCCTTGGCTAGTGGTACCGGGCCATGTGACATTGTAATCCAGCACCATTTCAGAGTTCATCCAGTCAGGCCTCTGGATAAAGCGGTCCCGTCATTTCCTGCGACTTGCGAATTCGATCACCGCGACTGGACCGTGAAAAAGCTCGCCACCCTGTTCGACCTGCTGCGAGACATCGAATTACTCGATTATGGCTGCGCCCGTTACGTGCCACTGCTGAGTTTCAGCAATCGTTGTAATTTTTACATATATCAATGGGCTCTTTCTCTTCTCGTCATTCTCACGCAGCAACGAAATGTCTGAAATGGTTCAGCAATTAAAGTTAGATCGAGGAATAAATATTTTAAGGCGTGCTCGAAGGGTACCGTATTCGCTGATATTTTTTTAATTGTTTTTCAAGGGCAAGACCTTGCAGAGAGGAGGAAGGGAGCGCTTCTTTTGCATAAAAGCCGGGAGTCAAAGCCATTCGGTGTTTTCCTTTCGAAACCGATTAATATTGCAGTAACAGCATGCGCATTATTCAGAGGATTATCCCTTTCGCTTTCAGGAGAGTGGTGCACTCATGTGTGTGTCTCTTCTCACCCCTGCCTAACCCCCACCGCTGCCGTAATCCCCGTATGAAATTGTTATCAGGAGTGCTGTAAGACTGATATATGGTGGATACACGCATAATATGAGGGTTCCGAGACCCGCAGATATGGCGTAAAATTGTAACTCGCGAATTATGTGTTGGAGGTGCGTCTCTGATTCCGCCCTTTATCACTTTCGTGCTCATCGTCATTTTCGTTTCTGCGCGAAACTATTTTCCAGGGATCATCGTGCCAAGTAAAACTTTTCGGTTTGGCAGGACACTTTTGGATGATAAAATAAAATTAACAGAGATGGAGATGGAAAAGATATATAAGATATGGAAAAAATTTGAGTTTTGAATACACCTGAAGATGAAGATGAGAGTGAGCACAGAAGATAAGACATAGCACTACAAATGCAGAAGAATAAATTAGAATACTGGAAGATTTTTTCTTAATCAGAAATTACATCTACTAATTTTTGTGTACAATACATTAATCTTTGTTGGAGCATTAAACGAATTTTCCAGTGTCGCCGTTGTACACACACACACATGTATTCGACATTCCGCGAATAATTAATGTGTTTCTACTTGCGTCGCAATTAATCGTTACGTTTTCGTCCTGGACAAATTAAAACGCTGCAATTTTCAGTCACATTTCGATAATTCATGCCGGATACATTTAATATGAACTCCGTTCGTATTTAGTCCGACGTTTCATGAATAATAAGCAAATGAGAACGCTTCGCGACAAATTAGTGGAAAATACTTTCAATATGCTTTCAGTTGTAAAATAACGTTTTAAAGTGATCAAACATGTTAATACCCGTGATAATAATGCGTCTGTGTCATTCGAATAATAATGGCATTCGTTTTTTGAGATCCACCACTGTAAGCATTCGTATATTAATACACCATTTTTTTTTATCAACTAATTGATTTATTCAATTAACTATAAATATTCTATTTCATTGTATCTATTTAATTACTCCTGTAATTGGTACTGCAAGAACTTTCGCATACTTTCAAAAGGATACATCGATTGCCCCATGTTCAATTCGATTTATTTTTATCATGAATCTAAATTCTAACCTAGCACTTTTATAAATAATTAAAAGTGAAGGCAGAGAGTTAATTTCTATGCTCGATATATCTGAATGAAATCAATACGAATTATACGAAACTCTCAAACAGGCAAATTTTGAATCTTACATTAATGCTCTCGTATTTCACGGAATATCGTTATGAACAAGGGTAGGTCGATCTCAATAAAAAGGAAATTCCACTATCGGAACGCTCATGCCATCACATGGGCGGACAAGCGACCGGTTCGAACCTAAGTCGTATTTATTCGGATTACAGGTTCGGCGAGTGCGCACGAGTATGCGGGCAATTAAAATCGTGATAAATAGGATCCCTCTGGCGTATTCCAATCCCCCCTCTCCTTCCCATTAAGCAAATTAACAGGGAGGCACTCGATTTAAATCCAACGGAATCGGTTGCTCATATTGATTTCGCTGATAGAAAATCGTCGGGTTATCGCTGACAAAAAAAAAAAAATCGCGCTTTCCCACTGTCTGCCGTGAACGTTTCTCCAACGTATTGCCCTCCACTTTGGCGGTTTCGAGGTAAACATCGACCTCCGCGATTTAATGGCCATCATTTACATCGCCGGTTGAGAGCTGAGTAATTAAACCCATCCGAACTCGTTTTATACCGGTGGCTCTATTCGATGGACCACGATGGTTTCGGGCAAAGAGTGTTTGGGTTTATGGACGGATTGTGAAGGGATTAGTAAACCGAATCCTTTTAAGGGCTAGGCCATTATCTAGGAAGGGACTACTCTTCTGCTCTGATGGATCGCGCCGACGCACAGTGTGATATTTCAGCGATCTAGACGGACAAAACTTATGTGGTCCAATATCTGGAAACCTATTAGGCAGTTCGCACACGAAGCTACTCAAAAGAAGCGTACTTGGTTGGTGACTGAAATCACAAACTTGTTATTTATTGGTTAGTAATGATTTTGAACATTTTTAGAAAAAGCATCTGCGGCGTAAAGTGTGAAGTGTAAAGTGTAAAGTGTAAAGTGTAAAGAGAGATTACATTTAGGTTAGGCAACATCAAGGAGCCGTGACTAGTACTAGCGGTCCGTAAGAAAATAAAGTATCCAGCATAGTTTTGAGAAAAATTCATTTGTGTAAATTATCTATTAACATTAATAAAATGTATTAACTTTCAGACCCTATTAATAATTAATTATACCATATTTTTTCTTCTCCTTATACCTTCTTCTTTTTTTATCGAATCATGATCTCTGTTTAGATTTCTCTATCCTCCTCGAATCGATCCACCTCTCCTTTTCCCTGGTCCCTTTCCCTAAGCTGCCATTGCAGTTCAATTGTCCAGGAGTAAAGGGAGAGAGATTCTATTAAAAGTTGACGACGAAGACGTCGACGGATCTGGCCTTGCGAGTTTTAATGCACTTGTTATAATCGGCCCTCTTACCACGAAATGCCGAGGGAACACACCTCCGTCCGCCAGCTTTCTCTCCCCTTCTCAAGTTTTTCCCTTCCGAGACCTTCGCAGCTCTCAACCCACGCGCTGTCTCATAACCATTCTCGCAAATTGGGAAAATAATTTACTGTTTCATCGAATGAAAGCGCGCGAGACGAGCCACCGAAGCGCTAAGTGAAGCAGTCTAGACGTGGGAGATACTGTCTCGCCTACTTTCGCGACGTTTTTCGGATCCTTTTATCGTTAGTTCTCGGTTTTATTGTCCCTTGGTCGAGTTACTTCTATGAAGACTAAAAAATAGATAAATAGAGATGGAGTGTGTTTGGTCGCGTGCCTAATAGTAGGATTCATCGAACTTATAGTAGAAGACATTATCTTAATAGACACTGCCTCAGACATTCAGTGCTTTCTTCAATGAATTCAAAAATGTGCCCCCTGAACTATATTTTATACCTTCAGAAAATGTTGTCGTAGCTTCTTCCTCCATGATATTAATATTAAATTCTTTTATTTTAAAATAAGAAACCAAGAGCTAAAATGTAAAAGTCTTAAAATTGTCAAAGATTGATCCACAGACTAACGAGACCTCCAACATCAAGTACTTCATCCCAAATAAATTCCAATAGCAGTTCTAATGCGAACCAGAAACGTTTCGGGTGTAGAAAGGACGAAACAATAAAACAGCGCAATTTCTAATTACACGGGTTATCTGATGACACGTCCAGGTTTGTTGCGCGATGCCGTAAACAGCAGCAGAAATGAATTCCTAAACCGCTGTCGTTCCCAAACAAGGCATTCCGCCCTAACCTTCGCGCTCGCCGGAAAACGAGAAACCAGGAAGCCAGATTAATAATACAATCTTAGTATCATTAGCCGCGGTAATGGTGTGAACTTTTAATTAGTTGCGCAGTTTCATTCGGAAACACTTGCCCGAGCAGCAGATCCATTGTGTTTTTATTCATGGCCCGAGAGATAGGCAACAGTCCTATCTTCTCCAAACCGTGCTGGAATCTGCACCGACCCTCGCTAACCAGAAGCCCTCGGGGCCTGGAAACTTTAACTTTCTTCTTTCCCTCTGCCTCCCCTGCCTAAGAACCCTGAGAAAGGGACGTTACGTATTTGTCCATTAACACTCGCAGACGTTGGTCGTTCATCGTTCGCCACTTTCCGTGCCGTCTCATCAAGTATTACTGACCAATGTTTTATTCCGGGCACGTGTATGCGTTGAAACTTGTCCATCTCGACCACGTGGTCGTCGGAAGTAACAGGTACTTTTTGCGACCATTTTTTTATTTCGATGTCTACCTGACATGGAATCCCCTGTTTCCATTTCTTGCCATTGATTGGAAGATTGTTCCCTGCGTTCGAAACGCACTCCTAACTCCGTATTCTAAAAAGTGCACTGCATAACAGAAATGCCCCGGGGATCTCGGTTATCGAATCGTAACTTTCACTTTGAAGTTTTCCACAGATCCGAGAAATGCACAAACCGACACCAACAGCATGTCCCACTTCCCATACCTAATCTTACTTCGGAACTTATAGAAGCGTATCCAAGCAACTTCTTTGCAAGCGCGACGCCGTATGAAGTTTCGCCGAGGCATTGTTACTTCTTCTTTTCTCCTGGTGTATATTAACCGACATCGACTGTTATATTTAGTGCGTCGAAGCTTCTAAATCAGGGATTCGAATCCTTTCAGTGACACATTAAGATCTGAAGAGGACTGTTTTGTTTTTAATAGCGTTCTCGAAATGTATGAAATTTTACGATGCACCTGTTATTTCCAATGATACGTACGAGCAAGTCACCCGACAGAATTCGCGGCGAGAGACTATGTAATTACAGATGCAAAGCGAAATCAGCGCCCGTGTTCGCGCGGAGTTTCGCCCGTAATTAGTGTGACGCCTGCGAGGCTGGCGGCGGCTCGCTCTTTAACGAGACACCCGGTTTCTTGTCGGCTGATCCGTACGAATTAAGGAAGTAAGCGATTCGAAGAAACCAATAACGACGAGATACGAATGGCTGCGAGGAAGAGGATAATGGCTTCGGTAGCCGCCTCTAAGAAGAATCGAACTGCCTCATTACGTTAATTTCCCCGGAGATGCCTGCATTTTTCTGATTCCATCCATTCTCCACGTCGCGGGGGGTTGCTCCAGTTTCTCTCTCGGCCGTCTCTCCCGTGCTATGTAAGCCGCCGCGGCCAGAGAGAGAGATTTTATATCGAGACGCGGGGCTGAGAATGAAACCATTTATTGCAACGCGAAGACCCGCGAGAGGTAAGGGTCCAGGATGCCTTTACTCGGGGGAATGATGGGGACGGGCTGCCGCAGGGTTCTCTGCCGGGTTGTGTTCCGGAAAAAATCAAGAAAGAGACGCAGACAGTGAAATGAGAGATGCCGGGAGGCCGTTAACGTCCCGACAACTAGTTACATCGCCAAGGAAAGCCGAACTTAGCGATCGAAGCCGTCTGCCAGACGTGCACTGGGAATGCGTTTTATCGTTCAGATTTTTCGTGCGCTCTTGTTTCTTCTCGTTAAAGGAACGGATGGAGGACCTTTAAGATGATCTATACGGGTTTATGGTCGCAATCCTTGGTGAACAATTGCGTTTGATCTATATATAGCGTGCAGTCTACAAAATTCAAACTCAACCTCACCGTTTTTATATGTTACTCATCGTCACATGTTTTGTTGTCATGGTCTATAGAAAAATGACGATCGTTTAACCTCGAATCACAAATAATGTCAGCAGTCGTGTTACAATGTTTCTTTCTGAAAGTCCATAGGAACCGAGGCACGTTGATTTTCTGCACAGACCGAAGTTCGGGGTTCAAATGATCGGAATATCGACAATATCTACATTGATATCGATACACGAATTACAAATTAAGCTCACCCTTTATTGGCCGTGGAAAGTTTGTTCCTTCGATTCAGCATACGTTCAAGGGAAACGAGACCGTCCATTGAACGGCGGAAACTTATTTGCGAACTAACGAAAGGAGATTTCTTTTCATCGAAACTCTCCTCGAGTCCGAGCAATTTCGCTGGAATGGCTGTTACAAGAGTCAAGATTCTCGCATCGTTATTCGATTTTTGCCTCCGACTTTGCCGGCATCGTAGCCGGTTCCCCCCACGTAATTCAAGACCGCGATGAAAGAAACGTCGATCGGAACCTTTTCAATTCCCGCTACTTCTAAAGTATCTGTGTCCCTCTTTTCCAACCAATTTGTATTACAACCAATAGATTTCAGATCGTTTTTATACTTCACGAACAATGCTCTGCGGGGATACAATGAACACGTCCTGCCCGGGTGACTTATCGAACAAGAAAGGAACAGTTGAGGAAAACATTGCGATAAGGACATAGGACATAATAGATCAAAAGATCCAATTCTTTGATTTATGGCGTCAGAAATCAATTTAATCAAATACGCCATTTTACCATAGGTTTCGATATCCTCTATCAAGGAAACTTGATTGAATTAAATGACTGGTATGTAGCTAGATATGTTTTTCATTGTAAATGTATACATTAGTAAAGTTTAATTTGAGATACCATAAGGTCGACGTACCGAACCAATTGAAGTAATAACCGTACGTATGTCCTGTTCTTTCAATGCAGGAGGATAGGTAAGGACCCTTTTTCTGTCAGCAGAACAATGCTTCAGTGGACGAAGTTAGGTGTGTACAGGAATGGTTTATAAGATAATAATGGAGGAACTTGACTGAACCGCGCGGAGTTTCGACCTCAACCCCATAGAACATCCCTGGGCCGAGTTCGGAAGACGACTTCGAGCCAGGTCGAAATGTCCAACACCAGTGGTCGAGTTTACCAAAGCTCTTGTGGAGGAATGCAAATTCCGGAAACTACATATCGAAATCTGATGAACGTCTTGTCAGGCTAGTGAAAGGAGCTCTACAGACGAATAAGGAACGTATATGGATACTAAACATTCGATTACCTATTGAATAATTTTCCTCAGTGTACACATACACTCTCAGTCCCATAAATATTCGTCCTTTTACGTTTATTGAAGACATTCGTCTAAATTAATTGGTAAGTTTGATGTTTCCAAGTAAATTTTTTATAATAAACATATACACGTGTGAAGTCTATTTATGTACATATTTGTAATAAAATATTTATTTGAAAACATGAAACCCACTATCTAATTCAGGTATTCAACTACTCACGCAAAATTAATTCCGACTTCAGACCCAATCTAAGCCTACCCGTACACAAGAAACTCTCCTCGGCATCCCCGGTCCGATTTACGCTTCCAGTATCGCGTCTAGGCATTCTTGGGTGGGAGAGGCGAGGGTTATTCGCGAGCCGTGGTATCTCCGAATCGCCCAGGGTACTTCTGAGAAGGAGCAGAGAAATATTCCGTAGAGTCTCACTTCGGCGGTTAATTAATGCAGCTACATTAAGAAGGAAAGGCTCGACCGAAATCCCTTCTCCTCTCGTTGGAAGTTGCTCTCCGGCCGGCTGGCTGCCCCCTTTCCCCCTCGATACCCCCTTAAAGCCTGATGCAAGGAATCCCCGGGCTATGTTATTGTACTCGAACTGTCTGAATGTGAGGGTTAATTGGAAGCCCCCGCGTGTAGTTCCGCGCCAACCCCACGATCCGTTTGGTCCGCGCCGCGGCTCTGCGAAGTCTGTTGGATGCCTTCGCCGTTTCCGTTTCCACGTCTCTCCCCCTCGCTCGCTGTTGTAACCTACAACACCGATCCAACTTTGTCTCCTTAGCGTGGGTGGGATGCCCGTGGCGGTGGAGTCGGATAGCACCTTAATGCCCCGCGAAATGCACACCGGGAATATATGTTCCGGCGTGCCGGAAACAATAATCGCGGCGGTAAGTGCGCGTGCAGGAGAAATCGAGCGAAGTTAACGGGCGCCGGGACGCTTGGAAGTTTTGTAAACGACTGAAGAAACTGACGGCGAGAATCGCGTTTACTGGTCCCGGGTTGTATTATCGGTCTCATTTCCAGTTAAGATTTCGCTCCCTGTTAATTGTTTGCCGGCTGATGAGGCTTGGACAGTTTGCGTTTTGCAAGGGTTTCGGGAAGGTTCGTTCTTGTAAGGGTACTGGGACTTTTTATGGTGTGATAGAACGCATGTTTTCGGTTGATAGTCTTTGGAAATCAAGTTTTCTCAACCCTTTGCCTTACGATTTAATTTTCAATAGTGTGTGCCATAAACAATAACAAGGTCGATTAAACGTCCGGACATTCACGATTTGGCTGAGCGGATAAGTACATCAACCCTTATGTAACAAGCAAAAACCTTCTACCTCCAAGAAACCACGTATCCACCAATCGAATCCTCCCACGTCCGTGGATCGACCTTCGCAGGTTATCCTAGAAGACTTCCTTCGTTCTCATCCCCTTTTTCCCGCACCTGGCATAATTCGCTATTTAACATCCGGTTCTCGTACTAACGATATATTGGCTATTGCGGGAGATTCGCCTTTTCCTTTGCTACCTGCTCTGGACCCAGTCCTTCTTTCTCCCTGTTCCTCCTCCTCTTGTCTCCTCTAGCCACGGCTCTTCTTCCTTCTGTTCTCGCTACTCGCCGCGGTAGGCCGGATGCATAGCAATAGCAGGAAGCGCATGCGTCGTAGGAAGCGGTACGCATTGCGGTTGTAATATCGCAGGTCGAGCATTTTGCCGCTGCGAAGATATTATACCTAAGCCCCGGTGTGGTTTCTGTCTCTTGGCTTCTCTCTCGGTCAGCCTCTTCCCTGTGCCCGACGTTATTCCCTTGTTCGGCGTAACGACGCCACCATTTGCCATCTTCCTGGCGAAAGGAGTAGCAGGAGCCACGAGAGGATGAGGAGCGAGCTCGAGGTACCCTTACTGTCGGCTCGTGGGCCTGGGTCAGGGCTGACCCGTGCTCTCGTTAAGCAGCATTGGGATTTATTCATGAATTACCGATTATGAAGCCACAGTGACAGTTATTAAAAATCCCTTTAACTTTCTACGAAACAAGTTTGAAATATCTTTGATCCATTATGAATATTTTTTATATATTTTAGACGTCCTTTGTTTTTGTTCTAGATTACAGATAAATGATTCAAGCACAGGTCAAGAGTAACTCAGCTCTGCCCTGCAATGTACCATGGGACCTTCGACCCAAGCCTTCCCTGGCACGTGTATCGCGACTCGTGGTGTGTCTCTTCGGGGCTGTCAGCCTTACAAATTCAGGCGCGTGTTTACGCGTACAAGTGCACGCACACGTGCGACTAAGTACGAGGAGTACGAATCCCGCGCGGAATTCGGGGACGACCCTTTGTAATTTACGGCCGAGACAATTGGTCAGGGGGATGTAGCCGGGCGTCGTGCAACAGGGGATAATGTAGTCCCCTGTATACTCGCAAGGACATTACGAGTACGAGGAGAATGACTGTCTACTCGACGGCTCGTTGTAAATGCATACCTCGCTGTTAAACGCACGTCGGATACGGAAAATCGACACAGTAGTGCATGTAATGACCCTTTCTTTACACCAGTGGTTCTTCAAGCTCACTTGGTACCCTGGAAGAAGAATTTCGATCTGTTTCGGGTGATATTTCGGGTGATTACTGTTTTCAAAACAGAAACTTGCACAGATTTTCATCACGAAGGATTGTGGAGCATTGAGATGATCCATGGGAGAGGAGTTGCCTTGATTTCTGATTTGTTATGTGAATGTTTACGTTACTATTCAACAATTCTCTAACTTGGAAAATCAACTCAGATTAGCGTTCGTAATGAATCAGTTTTGACAATTTTAAAAGCAACGAAGTAGGAAGTGAAAATTCTGAAATTTTCGATCGACCCAAAAATTAACGCGCTTCATCGGTGAGAGTTCGTTGCCCAAGACTTGATTTGCGGGCGAAACTTTCGGCCAGAGACGTCGCGAAACTTTCCCGCGGTGGTTTTAAGCTATTCATTTAATATCGAGCAATTTTCGCGGCGTCTAACCATCATTATACCTGTTTGCTCAGTCGCGAAGAAAACCTCATACCGTGGCACCGAAAGTCATTCAAATCGTATTTATGAATTCAAAAGTTTTTCCGGCAAACCACAGCACGGTGCCGGACGTAAGAAAGTTTAAATAAAATTCATTTGCGGGATTCGTGATCCACCATTACCATAAATTTGCAAGCTGCCGAGCGCGCGGACTTGGAATTTATTTCAGCTCCGACTACCAGTACAATCCTGCGAGAATCGTGAAATTCTGCCGTGAACGCACTTTCGAGGCTCTTTGCTATCGTAATGGTACTTATAAGTTGCTAGACGCATAAGAAGGACGTTATTATACGTATAGCGTTTGATTATACTGCAGATTTAGCAGATTTTCGGAAACCGTAAAGTTTTGCGTCGTAGAAATTTAAGTGCATCGTTACAACTACAAAATGGCTGCGGCGAATCCCACTTTTGAGGGTCGTGGACGATAACAACGTGGAAAACCTAAAATTTATACTGCTATGTATATACAGAGTGTCTCATACACAGGCTAGTTGGTTAGAAATATTACTCAAGTTCAAATAGTAACAAATTAATATCACCTTGCATTGAAAAAGATTTGAGGGTTACTTAACAGTTACATTGTCTAAAATTAAACCTCCTAAGCCCTTTGACTGTAGCAGAAATAAATAAAAATTCTTCTAGCACGAAGAATATATTCTTCCCCCAGCTGTTCATAGCTCGTCCTCGCGTCCCATGCTTCTTATTCTTGTCACAGGTTAGATGCAGCACGTTGTTTCTGTACAATGTTTGTTTTAATGGTTACCGCATGCACGAAACATAGCTTCAGGTTTACCAGTGGCCGGAAACACTAGCAAGCGTAATCAACAGTTGCAACACGTACCCGCTGTTTCAACGTGCCCTTTCTGCCTCGCTGTAGTTATTTGCAACCACAATCGGGAACTGTAAAAGTCTTCTATACAAAACCAGCGAGAATTTTAACTGAAATACTCTCTATAGCTTGTAAATTAAAAAATCAAAGCAAGGAATCTCCTACTTTATGGAGAAAAATTTTATTTCCTTGTGTAAAATTTATGAAAAACAATATTTTATTTAAAAATGATACCATGTTGGATTTCGTTGATTAGGTGCACGTACAAATATTGATTCAAATAACAGTAAATTTGTTAAAGTATATTTAACAGGCATTTAATCTTAGGACGCTCTACCACAGAAAAAATTATGTTCAATATATTTTTACAAGAAAAACCTACCATTCCAACTAATTCTGAATTGAAATGAAACGAACAGTACTTCTTATAAACAGTATTCATGCAGATCCGAAAGCTTCATAATTCCTCACCTCCTCCAATTGCAGGTCCCTTCCTGGTAAGACAAGGGTCGAAAATGCATCCCGTTACAAACGCGCGCTGATTTAAAGCGAAGCTCGGGGGAGAAAGTCGCGTCCAAAGAACAGAAAGCGTGTAACGATCCGGGTGTTTTCAATGCGTCTTCCACGATCCCATTTTCAGGACAAAGAAGTTCCACGGTAAGCGGCAGCAAGTGTGATAGGGTATAGAGTGGCGCGCCACCGTGCAGGAATGAAAGGGATGAGGGGGAACAATGTAGGTTGATGGATACCAAGCTCTTTGCGCAGTCATCAGGGACTGTGACCGAGCCAACCGGAATACCATTTTCCTACGCAACGTGAAACATCGCGCCACCGTGTGTTCCGACCTGGTGAAAGACGATCAACTTTAATCCCTCCATTGACACGTCTCGTTTCATGAATGGCGACCTCGGCTGCCACGTGGAAATTACTTTGTTCCGTCCTTATGCGCGACTCTAGATACTCCGGACGTCCCATCGATTCGCGCATTGTTTCGCGAATTGTCACGTGCCTCGTGGGCTTGATACAATTGGATGATAACTGTACTTTGAATGAGCACAGTTTACTTTTGAAGCTGTGTAAGTCCAATTTTATTTACGGAGACATCGAAGGTGTATTTTAATTGTTTTGAGAGTACTGGGAAACGCTATTACAAATATAAGTTTATAATTTGGCTATTTTCAAAGTATTATTTAAACCATACGTTCGATGATCATGAGTATATTTGTAGCACTCTGAAAGGAGAAGCATAGTTCGTCGCGGTTGAATTAAAGAATCGTGTTTCGGAAACAGGGTCAGAACCGAAGGCGTCTTCGTCGAGTTTGCAGTTCCATGGGAACTAAGCCGATCTTCAGGTAGGTTTCTATTTCGCCCGCGGCGAGATGTGTGCGCGGCAAAGAAGCATATGTTTCCAGTACGTTCCGCGAGTTTTAAGTTTCGAGTGATACTCACGCGGATTTTCAAGAGGTCGCATACTTTTGCCCGTTGCACTTTTCCTACGGGCGGTGAAACAACCCACCTAGGATGAATAACGCACACACAACCGATTCCCCAACAGGTATTCATGCCCGGTCGTTCATATTTCGTCGACGACCTCCTCGAATGCTTTTTGGGTCGAGTGGTTCCAGCGTACCGATGTGTTTTCAGCCAGCCAAGTTCCTCGCGACGAAAGTCTTTGACCGAGCTAACGGGGGAAAGACCCAGCGTCGCTGGAAAATCTTTTTCATGCTTCTCCTCGCGCGCAGTTTCACTCGAAAGGGAACGATTCTTGGGCGAAAGTTCTAACGACCCGAAATCTATCTTATCGCGGAATTCTGGCGTCGTTAAACCCGGAGCGGCGAGGACAGGCTGTCGAAGGTTGTTCGACGACGTTCGGACCCTCCGTGCAGTCCTCAGGCATCAAAAATTGGAGGAAACTAGAATTCGATTTAAATTTAAGACGGTGGTGGTACACACTCAGAATGACTGCGTAAAGAGTTTTCCAATAATTTGATATATTCCATACCATTTGAGTTTTAGTAAAATGAAAATTCTAAAGTTCCTCTTGGAAGACTCTTTACAAATCAAATGTCATTATAATAAACAACATGGTTCCAAGCTCTCACTTCTCACTTGCTTAACTCTGAATTTTCTTTCCAATACTCATACATCCTCCCTCAATCGCAGAAAGTGAGGTCAGGGTGTATCGATTGTCCAGGTACTGTATTAACTGCCAGTGACTGTCCAGGTCAGAAATATTCTCGGCGCAAGTGGTAATTTCTTTCGAAGTATCATCGAGGGCGGCAGAGGACAGAGCAAGGGTTTGACGAAGGTAGTTGCGAATCTCTTATTGGGGTTCAAGAAATATATGGGCGGAAATAAGCCCCTGGCATCGTCAAGATGAAAGGACGATAAAGGCAGGTCGAGTGACCGGAGGCATGCAAATTGATAGTAATAGCTATCCTCCGCTGTCTCTACCTTCGACCCCCTTTCCCGTGTTCCTAGGAGGATTTGCCTCACCCCCGTCGTGGAATCCTCGCGTGCGCCGTGTGACATCGATCATTTTGATTTACCACCCTTTACGTTATTGCCCGCAGGAAACGCGACGAGACAAAAGGAACTCCTCCATCTTGATCATGCGAAAACCGTCTCGTTTGTATTTGTTCGGTATCGATGCGCTATCAGACTCTGTCCCTTCGCGTTTAACATTCCTCGTATGGAAACAGAGGGATGTTATCGCGGCTGAAAGAATACTTTGAAATGAAGAATGCGTTCAGGGTAACAACTTTCGAAGAAGTCTGCATATATACCAAAAAAGTTCGGAGAAAGGAGGCGCGCAGTTATGGGGTTGCTCATTTCAATAAATTCCTTGTTTTTCTGGCGAATCTCGGAGGGTTGATAAGGAGACAGCTTAGACATCTCGGTTGGGCTGTGATGTCTGGGGAGATAATCGACTTATTCTCAGAGGGTATGCCTTTCAGCACGCAATCGTTAGTGGAATTATCAATGTAGATATTCTTCTCCTCTTACTTCCTCACTTTTAATAAATATAACATGCACGCAGTTCCGTAAATATTCATACTTTATATTTCTATTCAAGAAATTAATTTAGGCAAACTACTTCAATAGACATAGAGGGTACGCGGGGACTGACTGTGTATATGGGACTGACTAAATATATGTAAAATAATATCATCTACTCATAATCACATTTTTTATTCTACAAGACGGTATCGTTGAGATGAAATCTTTAGACGACCTGCATCAATAGCAATTCGAATGGTTGATTATTTCAAGGAAAGTGAACCCTCCAAAGCTCTCATCCCTAAAGCAAGATATAAAAAATAATTCAAAAATCAATTAAAATTCTTTCAAATTTTACCCAAAGTAAATGGTCTAGGAAAAGTTGACGTACCCGCTAAACTATGACCCGTCTAGGTCCGCCGCCATATATCAACAGCTTCCCTGGTTCAATCTCTATCACAGTGGCAAAGCTCGTTCAAACATCGAGGCTGCACCCGGGTGAGATTAACCTTGAAAGAAAGTTGATTGAAGTCGTCGTTCCCAACAGACGGGTATCCCTCCTCGTCTAGGTAATCTAGCCAGTGTTCCGCTATCGCCCCTCCCCCTCGTCCACCTATCGCTTCGTTCTCGGTTCCATTGGATTTAAACAATTACTCCCCGGCTGGCATTAAATAGCCGCAGTTTAATTCAGGTTGCATTCGCTTTGTTGTTCTCGGCGCGGCCTTTCTCTTTTTCACGGGGACAGCCGGTGTAAATAACAAGAACGGCAGTTAAATCTCATTGGTCGTCCACGTCGAAAAGGGCGAAGCGTGCGGGTATCACGGGGATGGCTAGACCTGGGGGATGGGGTTTTCGGAGGGGTTGGAGGCAAAGGAGGATGTATGTGTATCGAGTGGAGAGTGTCGAGCGGTAGCATCCACGTGGGAGCAATGCGTCGGGAGCCAAGAAGGGGTTGGCAGAGGGCGGTTGCCTCTCTGATTTACACCGGGGCAGACTTCTTCTGAATATTTAACGGGGCAAGCCTGAACATCGCCAGTTCCGTCGTGCCGCTGATCCGGATTAAGGGAAAGTGATAAGTTACCCGGAGCTTCGTATGCGACTTCCACTCAGCAACTGAATGCTCAGCGGCTGGCTGTTTCGCTTTTCTTCCCTCTTTTATTCTTCTTCGCGCGCTTTTACTCCACCTCTCTCGTACCTTTTACTGTAACTTCATGTCTCGGCCAACTTCCGCGAAATCCGAGACACTGAACGCACTTCGTTTCTCTTCAAACGTGCTGTTTCTCGTTTCTAGGATTTTTCTTGTTTCTCGCGGCTACCCCCTCGCTGGATCACTTTTTGCCAAGCGATCGTGAAGGTGGTTGCTCGTTCGTAGAGGTCTAGGGGTTGCTTAGCGTGTCTAGCTTAGAGTTGCAGCGATTTGATATCAGACCGACTAGCCGTCTTCTAGTAAACGAAAAATTGTGTTTATTAATATTTCCCTACCGCTTGATATTTTTTTACTGTTCCAGAGCTAAATATAATTTGAGTCAAAGAAGGTTATATTAATTCGTGGTACACAGATTATTTTTCTAAACGCAATACCAGATTATAATGTTAACGAACAAATTACAGAGTTACATTGGCTTAGATAGGGCAAGTGGGTGTACGGGAGAATTCGAGCGTCGGTGGAAGAGTTGAATTTATAAATACCGAAACGAGCTCGGAGGTAAGCGTCGCTCGTGAAGTATGGAACGACAGAGTACCGCCCTGTGGTTGGTAATATTGGTAACCGCATTTAAATGACGGGCATCGTGCGGTCTGCCAAATAGGATACTTTTGAATTGTAACGCCAACATTGGCGGTGCGCTCTGACAGAGACCAGAGTTTCTAATGGACATTTAACTTCGATTAAACTAAAATTCGAACTACTGGCGTCGATGTTGGCGACGCCGTTGCGCCGGTTATTATACTAGATCTGAATTGCGTGAACTGGCACGGAAGGATACCGCCAGGGTGAATCGGACCGTACTCGAAACGCTCAAGACGATTCCTTAATGCGAAACAAAAATAATGAACCTCTAATATTGCATTTCAATTAAATATATTCTATGAATATTGAGAATTAAATTTGTTTTTAGTACAAAAATGTCAAACGATAACAGCTTCCTTTGCTGTCTTTGAATTTCGCCGACATTTGATCAAGTTACAGCATTTAACATTTCAAAATGCAATTTCAGGAAAAAGAATTTTTCAGGTTTTAATTGTTATTTTCAAAACTGAACGTCGGATGCATAAGACTATAAATATAAAGAAAGTTTCGTCTTGGCATTTCCTGTAATATGTTATTTTTTTTCAAATTGTTGAATTTAAACATCTCTGTAAAAACGATTCGCTAGTCTTGGCGTGCCGCGTCGTCCACTCGATAAGCTTAAACTTAATAAACCGGTGACTGAAAATATTCCGCGATTGCCGGTAAAATCAGCGTTATCGGACGCCGCCCGATGCGAGTGGCGATCAAATATTAGTAATCGAACGTTCCGCCAATGAAAACACGGCATAATGAACCGACTTGTTTGCGAGCGTCAACAGTTTCGCGCATGTATTATTTACTCGTTAGTGTCATTCACGAATTCGTTACGCATACCCGACACGCATAATGTCGCGTATCACGCCGTGGCTCATCGACATTAACGAGGCGTTTCGATGTCAGCAGTGAAATTTCGCAGAGTCCTATCGAGGGTAGAGAATGGGGGAGAGGGAGGTTTTGGGCAAAAATTCAAAATCCTGCGAAATCGCAATCGCGTTGGCCGGGTGTCATGGCGGTGGCGGTCGACCGGAAGCGAGCACCAGCGGCGCCGTTAATTCGCGAAAATTCGCTGATACAGATAATCGTTTAATCGTACCGCTGAAACGTACCGCACACGTCGCGCCATTCGACAAAGCGGCGCTACGCTGCGCGAAATCAACAGGGACAAAAATGGAGGGATGGAATGGGCGAGAGAGGGAGGATTATGAGTCTGCATCTTTTTATGCGGTAGCTCCAGGGCCTGATTTGTCAGATACGATACTGATTGGTCCCTTCGGGTACAATTTATTCATTTATTTAAATACATGTAATCTAGGAAACTGTTCACGTGTCTCCTTGTCACTAGCTGATCGAATCTTTCTTAATAGGAGGAACAATGTTTAAGCTTCATCCAAATTATTTACTAAATAAAATAGAATTCATGAGATAGAGATTTAACAGCGAGTGACTGTGAGCTCGGTCTCTTCGTCTTTCTCTGTTTCTGGTACACAACCGTAAATTACAAACGCGAGAGGAGAAAATTACGGCGGGTCGACGGCACGAAAATATTCGGGAAACTGTCCCGTTGCGGGCCGATGATTAATAAATCAAACTCTCACGCACGTCAAACAGACATGATTGTAATTTGCTGCGATTGCTCGCGCGCCCCGCGCGATAGTACCCGGAACGAAGTAACCGGCGTAGGTGGGTCTGGTGGTCGACGAATTAAAATGCGCATAATCACGTGGCAATTATGACGTTTGCTTTTCGCCGACGTCACTCACACGGCTACTTGCTAACCTCGGTTTCGAAAATAATTCCCGATACCGCTGACTCGTTTTCAGCACTTCAGTTACTAACTTCTTATACACGAGTTTCATGATTCACGTTTGTTTAGACATAATTAGTTCAATGCTTCTTAGGGCAAACTAAAGAAAATTAGAGGATTGTAAAGTAATTTAGGATGTGAATAAAAAATTGTGATTTTATTAAAGAGGGAGAGTTATAGGTGATAATAATTTTAGAAGATTAGCTTTAACGAAATGTTCTTTGTGAAAGGAGACTTATTATTTCATAGAGGCGATAGTGCTCCCTTTTAATTTCAGTGTCCTTTAAGTAAAATACAATGTTTCATTATTCTAGTTACATACACCATTTTAAATAAACTTGAATGTCATTATAATATTCTAATCAATCCGCTTGGTATTCGTTTCTAAAACCTCGTTTACAAGTTGTACTTTTTCGAATTTCATTTTGCTGATCATAAATGCCGCTAAGTCTAGACGGTGGATTCGCTCGGACGCATTATACGACTTGATTTCTACCGGACGACCGCAGGTATTGTCGCATTGTTCGGTCGCTGATTGGAATTTAAATTTTATTCATAGGCTCGTTTATATCCGGCCAGTTATGTATTCAAATCGGACCGTCCAGCGTACGAGTCTGTTGTACGTTTCTGCGTACCTAACTCAGACCTGCGCGACCGTCGCCATGCTCCCGATAATTTTGCCGATTTCTATCGAAATCACCGAACCGAATCGAAGCGAGTTTGAAAAGCGGAAATTCGTTGATTTCATTCTGGCGTTTTTCCACCCTCCGCCCCCTTCCCGTGAAAATGTTAACGACGATACTGACCAAACAGACAGTAATTCGTCCGTGAAATGGGCAACTACATACATACTGGTTGCACACATGAAATTATGGTTCGCTTATCGAGAGAGGGAGATCGGAATATGGAATCGAAATATAAAAATTAGTTTTGCAACTTTTTTTGAAGCTTGATGGGTCTCTTTTTTAATTTATTAACAGGGTGGAAATTTATTCATTGGAAAGTAGAAGGTAACGAAATATCATTAACTTTATTTAAAGTTTTGGTCGGTTGGAAATAATATTTCCTACTTGTTATGCTATACATCATTGTAGAACCGAGAATATTTTCTTATCGTGGAAGAAGACTGGAAAACCTCATGCTCAAAACACCTAATTAACACATTAAAAATCCTAGTCTTGTTTCAGATGCACGCAGTACTATTGCCTACTAATTTTCCACCGAAACAACAATTTTAAGTCACACAAACTAGTAAATGTTCCTAAAGGTCAGAAATTACCCAACGTCCTACTGTCGAGCCTTCCAATCACCGCCTAGTTTAATCACCCATGGAAGCTTGAACTTTCACTTTATCAGTTGTTTAACGATAACTCCCTTTGTCCACACAGGACGCGCACAATACATCATCAGAATGATTCTGGACATGTGTATGGACATCCCCTTTCTTCTTCGACGTTTGCCTCGATCTTCTATTGCGGCGTCGCTCGTGACTTATTCCAGACGAGTAAGGGTACGTATTTGGCATGACGTCAAACGTGGATATTAGGATTCGCAGGAGTGGATGGCCAAAGGGGCCAAAGGAGACGAGGACGAAAAAAAGACGAAGGGCTATGTGGTACCCGCTCGTGCGTCACATCCGTGACCAGCCTACGCCCGCGCAGGTCCTTGCCTTCGTCATGCAGCCTCTTCTGCGAAAGGAGGCCTTTGCTTTTGGAACATATTACGGATCGTCCCTTATTGGCAATTTTATACAATGTGACGCAGGGAACAGGAAAATTCTCAGTAGAGAAATAAAGAGCTGCACCGTCGCACCTCACTCTTCAAGGAGTCAGTCTTTTAGATATCACAGCAAATTTTGCATTTGACTATCATTGAGTTTCATTCTACCTAATATCAATGTACTACTATTTTCTTTCCAAATATTCATTTTTATTCAACGAATAACAGATACACAGTTGTGTATCTTTATAGTAAAGCTTCTTATTAAATGAAAGAAAAACTCGTTTAGTTCCTGACAAGTGTAGCCTATTTTAAAAATCAAAATCCTGAAGTATCTTACATCTTGACTAATAATCACCTCTTTTCAGATTCAACGATCACGAGACAGCCATCTCATCGTCGTCGAACGTCCTCGACATTATTTACGGACCAATTTAGCACAACCCCAGAAGCGTCTCCGTGAAAAATGGTTAGGAAAGGAGACAGCCCGACTCCATCCCGGGGTTGACATTATTTACGAATACCGTGTACCGATAAACGGAACGTTTTCACTTATTTCGCAGCTTCCGGTGTATCGATCTTCGACTACGGGACTCCGAAACGCTCTTAAACCTCCCTCCACCGTTCCCTTCTCGTTACCGCGGAACGTTTCTGATTCCTCTGTTCCAACGACGGACGCGAACTTGTTCCTTTCCTCGCGATGCTCTTCCCTCTTGTGTGCCTTCTGGCAAGAAGGGTGGCCCCTGCCTCTTTACGAATTGCAAATTTTCGGCAAGTTTTCGTTAGGGAAATTCAACCGTCGGTGTTCACTGTATACAAAGTGGCGCTAGAGGATAGAGTAGATAGCTAAGAGGAGGCAGAAGAGGGGCCTCGGATACGCGCTCCACGGTAAAAGCACAAATATTTGACGGGTAAATAGAGTGATACTTGATGCAGCGCTGGTTGGTGCCGGGTACCCGCCAGTGATGCTGCTACCCGCCGCCGTTGCTACGGTCTGGTCTCGGGGATAACGTTGCTGCCACCGACGCTGTTGCTATCGTTCCTCGTGCTGCCCAGACCGACGGATGGAGAGCTCGCCCGTCGAGGTTCCACGCTCGTGTTTTAGGAATCCTTCCGGATCGGGCACCCAGTTTGCGCGCCGGTGAGTACCATCACGCCTGGGCAAATTGCAAACGATAGCTTGCAACTTGCAATTCTTCGACGTTGCAATTCCACGCGACCCACGTCGAATAAGCGATTACCCACAAAGTCGTTCAGCGACCGTGACTTACATTCGGCTAGATCGTGGGTTCGATCGGTGCTCGTTTCGAGATGGTGATCCCAACCCTTGGAGGCTGAAGGGTTGGTCACTTTTAAATTTGTTTGTTCTGAGCTTATTATTTCTAATCACATACGTTATTCTAACATAACCTTCTTCATATATAGTTTCACTTTGAAGCTACCTTATAACAAAGATAATATAAATTTCACCTTAACATTCCCAAAAATCTATAATCACAAACCCCAAGAACCCCCTCAATTCGTTCGCACTTGTTATCACATCCTGGGTCACTTTCACCACCAATTTTTATCACCCGATATCCAAGCAAACCATCCCCTCGATCGTCACAAATTCATAGGAGAATCCCGCGTCATTGGAATGTGAATTCCTCCCCGAAGACGTTCACGAAGAGAATGCTCACCGTCTGAAAAGGGAGGATAAGAGGTACGGCGGCCTCTTTGTTGCTTATCCGAGTACACGAACGGTTAGGGTGAAAAGAGTCGTCATCCGCGTTGTAATGTGTTTATAATAAAACGGGGACAAAGTTCCGTCCGGAGATCCTTTGGAATAAATTTGATTTAAAATCCATCGGGGGTTGGGGCGACACGTGAACGCGTGAACGAATGCTTCCTGCATCGAGGGGAAGATCGGGAACATTTGTTTCGGAATGTCGAAGCATCGAAGATAGCTCCCCCAGCCCTTAAACCTCGCGACCTCCATTTTCTTGCGCCTCTTTTAATCAGCTGTGACTTCAATGTCGTCGTTCGCGCTTCGTTGAGCCCCAACGATCGCTTCCGCGAGGTTCTTTTCACGTTCTTTCTTCTGGCTGCCATTGTGTCTGCCGAGGGAGCGTCATCGGGTGGTTGGGATTGGTATTTCTATGTATTTTGACGACGATGACACTTGAATACTGTGAACACTCGCAGAGATGTTGTCTTTGGGAGTTTAGAGCAGAATAGACGTTGTTTGGGGGACCAGACACGAAGATCTTTCAGGATTTGGTGGTATCGTTCGGCTTAATTATTTTTGCGTAAATTAGGAACAAGAGGAACAGTGATAGGAATATGGCAGTCTGTAGGCATTCGTATTACTACATATTAATATGACGTAGATTTTTCAAAAAGTTTTTGATTTGGAAATATCAATACTACAGTGACAGATTTAGATACTTAATTAATTATCTGCTTCTTAAAATCAATTTTCCGAAGACGAGGCCAGCGACAAGGCTCGAGCGTAAAAATACAAATCGGTTTGATTCGAACTTTGGTGTTTGCAAATTGGGAGACTAACCGGGAAGGCCGATTCGACGTGCCTATTCGTCACCGGAGAACCCTAACGTCTACCAGCCACGATAAACCGGAGCTTCGATTCCCTCCGTAGACTACCCTAGCCATTAAACACAATGCCGCTGCTATTACTCTTCGCGGTGTTATTGAACGGGCTCCATTATCATCGTATAATATCGCGATATCTTTTCACCCCGATGGGAGTGCCCGCAGAACGGAAGAACTGCCAAATCGTAGCGGGCTCGTTTCGAGCCTCGTATGCTTGGAACGCCGCCTGGATGCCTTTGGCAAACTGGAATCCCCAGGGAGACAAATGGTTTTCAAAAATGTACCAGGAAACGGCATACTTCTCCTCTTTTCGAAGACGTTTACTGCCTTCTACTTTATATTTCCGTATCATTTCTAAATACAGTAATTCTGCTGAATATTTTTAATATTACAGATGGAGTAGGATAAACATAAACAATCCTCATCGTCTCCCACCTTCAACTGTAAGAAACTTGGGTGTGCAATTTCTCGCGACACAACCTCTCTATCTTACCCCGCCTCTTGTACTCTATCGCACTCTACTGTTAACGAGCAGGCGTACAAAATTAAGCAATACTCATTGTCGCGACGACACTTTCCTCTCGGTCCAGGTGTTCTTCCGAGGTATCGCTGATGCGATCTCGATTTCGGCGTAAACACGAGCTAACGAACGGGCCGACGAGGGGTAGGATCTTTCCTCCTGAACATCCCCGTCGCAGCAGCTACGAAAATGGCGCGCCGTTCCACTTGTATAAGATAAACAGTGCCCAATTATAAATTCCTCATATGCAAATCCCCCAGTCGACTGGGAAGCGGCTGCGAGCAGTCGTTGGTTCCTTCTGTGGCAGGCGCCCAAGAAGCGGAAGAGACAGCGCTGTCGTGAACAGTACAGAACGGAACGACAAGGGATGGAAAGGGAGAGAAGGACCTGGTATCGCGAGTGAGAGACAGAAACGAAGCGGTTGCACAGGCGAACAGACGGAAACAGGCTTCAACAGAGAAACCATAAAGGAAAGGCAAACCGAGAAGAAGAACTGGAGGGGCTACAGAGGATGAAAGGGCGAAAAGGGAAAGCGGGGGCGGGTCTGATTGGCGGCGGCGTTAACTGTGAAAGCTAAGCCAGGAGTCGGCTCGACTGCAGCGTCGTCATCCGTGTGACAACTTATAATTTGATAGAAACCCGGCTCGCGCTGCGCTTGTACTGGTCCGGATACTCGTCCTCACGCTTGCTGCCTTCATCCCTTTGCCCCTTTCCACCCTTGGCCGTCTCGTTCCCTTGTACTCAGCCGATACCTGTGCGTTCATTTACGAATATGAGGACACCTCGTGTCTTTAAATGATAGGGTATACGGGAAGGGGTAGAATCCCTTTTTGAATCATTTTTACATAAATTCATGTTTCCACAGAAACTCAGGACCAGCTTTTGTCTTTCTTTATGACTTGGCAAGGTAGGGTATTTGGTGGGTACGGCAGACTACTCTGTCGATGGTATAGAACACTCTATCGATAAATCCTTCGATAAGTTATGCTTCTACATTACTGAGTCTTCTTGACAGGATGCGCTACATTGCCGATAAAGTCCTTTACATTACCGATCGATTAGCTACTGATTTACTTTGGAAGCTGAGAACAACAAGTCTAGCACCTCATCCATACGTAAAAATAAAAATATTAATAATTCTTACTCATTCTTACCGTGTTTACTGGTTATTCCCACACACTACGTTTCTCGTATCGCTTCTACAGAGATCGTTGATCCGTCTGCAGGGGTTTTTGAAACCCAGGAAACCGGAGGACCAGACGAGAGAGAGATAGTTTAATTCAGCTGATTATATCGCGATGTTTGCACTCCTCTCGCGACAGCTTCGCGTAGTTAACCGGCTGACTGGTTCGGCAGCCACAATCCCACGGCTCGCCATCGAGACCATCGATGATTCATTATGCATGTAACTCGATCGTTGGGCGAGGAAACTTTCCGAAGCCTTCGCGTATATATGATTCGCAAAGAGAGCGGCTGGGAGACACCACAGCGCCCGCGACTTTTCTCAACTTCCCGCCGCTGTGGCTGGATCTCGGAATGTTAACGAGACCGCCGAGTTTCGAAGGAATAGAACGAACACTCGTCAAGGATTTTCGTATTTTAGCAGCCAACTTTGGCTGGACTGGTAATTGAATTTATGAACGCTACGATACACTTGTAGCGGGATTCTCCCATTAACATTTCCCTCACAGGAGACAGTCAGTTGGGGCGAGGAGAATATTCCAGGTTTAGGTCATCACGCTTGTTGAATCATTTTTAAATTAGCATCGAGATTAAGTGTACGTGTAACGGGTCTGTTCCGTACACGTTACTGTTATAGATCACCTTCCTCCGTCCAGTAAATCATGACATGCTCACCCACATATGGCGTTATCAAATCATTACTCCAATTTCAAGGTACAGTTCCTAATATTGTAAAATTATCTCTCTCACACTCTACCACTGTATTTCTTGCAGTCGTTACTTGCAATCAAAACGTCAATAATTCCCATCATTACCCAACGATGGCTCATCCAACCATTCCATCTCGATTCCCCTGCAATAACGATATAAATTACCGAGACAAACAAGTCGGCTACACGCGACGAGACATACTGTAGGTTAAATGAAAGCCGTGATAGGAAGTCCGACGCAGCTCGCGGCGCGTGTTAGACCGTTTCGTGAGTAGGAATTTTGTCGACGAAAGAGCAGGAGACGAGGAAGAGACAGCGAGAGAGAGGGAGAAAGTGGAATAGCGCTGGAAGGTGGGACGGGGGACGAGCTTGCTCAGCAGATTGGTATCAATGGAGACAAATTGAGTTGGCCGGTGATCGATGAAGCTCACCGGCCGTGACGCGAAGTTACGGTAGCGTGCACAACGTTTTCCCTTCCTTCTCCTTTCGCGCTTCCACCTCGATATACCCCCGTCCCTTTCTACAACGGCATTCGTTTGAGAACATATCTCGTGGCTCCGAGTATCGCAGCCACTGTATCGCCCGGTGAATTTACACGTTCGCCTACGAACGGTCCGGCTCGATCGAACCCCGGCCTCGTGAATTCGGTTATCTTTCAGACGCGCTTCCAGTTCGGGAAAATTGCTGCCGGCTCTTCGCCGAATATTGCCTGAATGATCGGTTATTACAGAAAACGTTGGATCAACGGAACGGTCGAAGAATCACCGAATGTGTCTACGAGGGGGCGAAAATTGGCTGCAGGATTTTTCGAGACATATTCGAACACAAATATCATAGTAAGTAAAGGATTTTCTAGTTGCGTGTACTTTCATTTGAAAGATCAATATTGAATACATATTTTATATTATGTACTCTAGAGGTATTTTATAAAATACTAAATAAAAATTGTGTAGATAACAATTCCCGTTTGTTTAGTGAACGTGGAAGCAGCTGCCCGAACAAACCCCTACATCATAATATCGGATTTCACGTAAAGTTTCTTTCCTTTTTCCAACGTTTCGTACTCGTAACGCATTTCCTTCGTGGTCTCACCTTTTCCTCTGGTGCTGGATTTTACTAACGAAACGTCAGTCTTCCAGCCTGCATTATCCGATGCAGCTCTGCAAACAATACCATTTTTTATCTCCAAACGTTCCCAGCGACCTATTAAATTCGCTCTGGATGATAATAGGTCAACAGTCACAATGCTTAATTTGCAATTAATACATTTATTCTGTAGACGTTCATTAAAAGTATTCGATGAATAAGGAATACCAAATTTTAATTTCTTATTTAACACTCAGTAATTTTCGCCTTTCATTGGACTATTCCCGCAGTTCTACCGGGACAAGTTCACCCACACGATTCTTGAGGGCATCTCGACCAGAGCAGACACAATGAATCGGCGATGTTAACTCGTAATCAGCTAATGTCGTATGATTACTGCGGCAGTTTGATGGGAGCGCGTATGCTCGTATCTGCATCTTCTGACTTGCACTGGAAACCACAGAGCATTGCTATCGGTATGAGAGATAGACGATAGTAGCTATTGAGACGCGGTGTGTAAACTCAGACTACCCGCTTTTAGTTGATTAACGCACGCCGACCGTGACTCATTACGGATCTCGAGTACAATGAAAATAGCTTCCGTTGGAAAGACGGATTATTCCAGATTATTGACTTTCGACTGGCTTCTTCGTCTCGCCGCGAGTCAGCCCGAGGAAAGAAGAGTGGGGATAAGACGATGAATTCTGATCCCACGGTTAAGTCTGACTTGGCACGGGTCGCTACTACTGCGTGGTAGCGCGAGCAGCGATGTTAGCCTTCATGATTCCCTATCTATCGTGAATCAATAATAAATGCCTAGTACTACGAATAAACAATTCTACGAATAATGAACGAATAAATCTTGCGATATTTTGAGATAATGGTATAAACAATGATTCCGATTTGATTTCTTCCTGCATTGAAAATTAAATATTCTGTCTGGAATGTTGTCAAATAAAGTCTTTCATAAATATTCATTTTTAATATATTATTACTAGTACTTAAAGGGGGACGTAAGACTTACAATAAGTACTTAAGTTTCCTGGGAAAGATCCTTCTTACCTGCGCGGAGTATTATCATTTTAAGGACGAAACGGCGAAGAAGCTCTCAGAATCTTTCAGAGATGTTCTGCCATTTTAGAATCTATAAAAACTTGTTACTTAGGGACCGACACGGCTTGCAATAGAGCCCATAAAATGTTTATTCCTTTTGCTAAAACAACATCTGCCAATTACACGCACTAAAAAGTAATCATGGTTGCTGTGTGAGTAATAAACAAGAAATTAGAACGTTTATTACTCGTTTCACGAAATCGCTAAATAATCTTCTCATTGATGTTAAAAGAATCATTCGTTCCACCATTCCAAAGAATTTGGTCGCAACTCTGTCGGAAAGTCGCATATTTTCAAACGCAGCGCTTTTAATACGGTTCTAACGGACGTTTTTACTTAACTAACGTGTAAAAAGCGAACGAATAGATTTCAACGTTCGTCAAATCGCGAGAAAGACCTCGTCGGCTGTCGGGACCGAGCCGTCGTCAATGGCGATTTCGTATTTATGAGGCATGAATTTTACAACTCGTTCACTGTAACGTGATTGTCCGAATTCCGAGCCCTGGCTCCCAGCTCCCGGATACACTCGCGTGTCGATACATGTATATGTGCGGGACGTTCTACTCGCTCTATTTTCCGACATGCATAATGCACGGCTGAGGCGAGTTTACATTGCCAATGGGCGAATCGAAAAAAGTTTCGCCCGAGCAAGAGGTATTTTTTCCCCTGGTTTCGTTGTTTGGCGCCATTTTGGAAAAAAGAACTGCTGATCCGTCGCTGGATCACTTGAAAAATGTTTAGAGAACGGTTGCAAATTGAATGGGAGTTGGCGAAGGACCATTTTTAATGCACTGTTTAATAATAAAAAATTTTGAGAAATCTATCACTTTGGATCTGTATGAAATGGTAGCTTGGATCTTTGTGAATAGTATGAAAAATATTCCATTAAAATATTCAGATGAATTTTCTTATTTTAAATGTCCTTAGGTCCTTAGGAATCCAACAAGTTCCTCTATCTTATATCATTTGGACTCTTGAAAAATAAATGTTAAAAACTACCCTTTATAAACTACCCCGTCTTTAGAATCCTCTCGACCGAGTTCTCTGGTTAACAATAATTCTGCAACTTTTAATTTAAAGAGAGAAAGTCCCGCAACCGCCGATAGGCACGACGCGAATGATTTCGTCTAGACGGTAGGCTCAATCGGTCGGAAACGATTTGTCCCCGAGGCCCCGTCGAAGAATTCGGATGTTCGCGGGACGCACCGGAATCTTGGTTCGTTGATGGAAAAACGTGAGCGCGGAAGTCGGTAACGACCAACGTGGAAAAAAGTTTTAAAGTAAATATCGTAAAAATTCATTTCCTACCAGCAATACGTTTCCATTCGTTCTCTTCTGGTCCTACCCCTCCCCCCCCCCCCCGACCTTACCCAACCTAACCACTTCACGGTCTCTTTCATCCGTTTCCTGGGGGTCGTTTCTGCCCCTTTCTTTCTCTCTCTTCCAACGCCACGCGCGCGAATACAATAATCCCGGCTACTCGTATTCGTAAGCGTTAGAGGGGGTTAAAACTCGCGACTGGTCGAGGCAACAGGGTCGAGGGTGGATGGGAGGGTAGACGGCGGGGGTGGCTCTGCAGGTGTTAGCGTACATCGTTTAAAGGAGTCCGTTCTTTATGACGAAATTAAAACAAGCGACTGCAAGCGTAGACATCGGTTAACAGGTATTTGTCGGCGCGGTATCGGCGCCTTTTCGTGGCGTTTGTGGCGATAAAATTGGCAAAATTCTTGTTTAGGTAAAAATTCGTATAATATTTGTCTAGGAATATAATGTGAATTTTAAATGTTAATTTCATAATATCACAGTTGATATAGGTTACTGAATTTTTTTCTACATATGAAAATTCGAATGGCCAGTAAACGCTTCCTTTTCGATGATCACGGGGGTGGTCGTAAGCAGACCAATCAATCGTTCGTCGATCATGAGTGTCACAGCGGCATGCGAGAATTATTGACGATACGAATTATCCCTCGCATCACGATGAGATCTCTGGAATAGTCAATAGGGTAATATTGTAGTACACTCCGTCTAATTATCGTACGTGCCTAATTTCAAGGTTCCGCGTTGAAACGCGCTAGCCGTAACTAACGCTGATCACTAAATGCTATTAACCTGCTGCTTGACTTCTGCTAATCAACGGTCGACAAAACATGAGCCAGTTTATGCTCGCGTGTCACAACGTTAAGTTATAGCACGTTCATTGTCAGAACGATTAGAGGATTTGCTACACAATATTAGACACCTAAGCTTTGGTACAAAATTCCTATTTTCGTGGAGCTTTAAATAATTCGGATCTTAGGATTTCTCACAAAAAATTAAGTTTCTAGATTTTGAAAAATTCTCATTTCATGGAAGCTATAATCTTCTAGGTTTTGGTACGAAATTTCCATTTCATTGGAGTTTCGAAATATTACGTATCTAGGATTCCTGCAAAAATGTAGGTACCCAGGCTCTGCTACAAAACTCCCCTTTCATCGAAGCTACAAAGCTCCCATTTCGTGATGGCTACAAAAATGAGGTACCTAGAATTTCCTGCAAAAGCGAAGGTGGCCAGGATTCGCCGCAGAACTCCAACTTCACGGTAACGGACAGAGATCAAACGTTTCCACGATCAGGAACGATTCCAGTCGATGCGATCCGAGCTAAAGCGCCCTCCTCAAAGTCCCCATCTCAAATAACGTTTACGGTCGGTCTGACGGCTGCGATCATTATACACGTAGCCTTAATTGCGACGTTTAGGCGACACGGTCGAACGATCTGGCGACGCGAGAGAATTTAATTACATGCCAGCCCGAAAAAGGCCGCGAAGGCGAAAGTTGGCTGCCGTGTGCCCCGTGGCGGCTTCGCATGGACCTGCGGTGGAAAAGGTGGTTGAAAGTGGAGGGTGGAGTGAAAGCAAGGGCAACCGGAATTAACCTGAGCGTGCAGCTGACGACTACGATATAGCAACGTCGCCATTGCGTAACTACCTTTCCGCAGCCGCCATTAGGACGCTGACGAAGAAACAGAGGGAGAGGACAAACGCAACGTCGGGAGTCGGGGGTGGATGGCCTTGATCTCTATGCACAGTCCATAAAGTTGGAGAGGATACTCTTCGAGGGCTTAGGGTTGGCTGAGGTGGCGTAACGACGCGAATTTCTCGCGGAGTCGCAGTCCAAAGACTCCTGAACGATCGAAAGATACTAAAACGAACAGGAATTTGTTATTTAAAATTATTTTAGTAACCACCTACGTGTCTGATACAAATAGAACTTTTCAGGACCAGAGTAATAGTATGGAAGCGTGTGGCTCGAATGTCTCCTATTTGATATCGATGGAATGGATTCGAGAAATAAAGTAAAAGGTGCAATCGAGAGGGTATGAGATGGTTATTAACCGACTTCGAAAAGGAGGAGGTTACTCAATTCGACATGTATATATTTTTTTTTCAATTTTTTGAAATTTCACTTTTGAATACTTTTCTGGCTCCTAGTATTTTATTTGAAATATTCTCGAAACATAGGGTCATCTCTTTTCTTCAAATATTAGAAAGGGAATATTTATTCGAAATTCACGAGTATTCTTTCTCCATATTCTCCCAATTTTTACTTCTCAATATTTACCTTACTCGTTAATTATTTTCTCGTGGAATCTCAAAGATCACCGAAAAACTGCCCAACCCTCGAAAACCACTATCCTAAAAGGACAGTGAAAGGGCCAGGGGAGATCCAAAGGTTGGAGATCGTTCAGGAGGGAGGAGACAAGTTGTCGGGGAAAGAAATAATCGAAACGAAAGTAAAACGGTATGAACGCGACCTGATGAAAATGGTCGGGTATCGCGGCAGAAGTGAAATAACGGCAGGGGTGTGCAGCGGCGCGGCTCGTACAACGTCGATGAAGTAAAACGCACCCAGGGTAATTGGCGCACCTTTCAGATGTAAATGCGGTTCGTTAGGGGGCTTCCACGAGCGATGCATCGCCGACGGCCACGCTAGGGCGTCGGGACGACCAGACTCGGCCCCTTGGAAATACTCCCTGGTCGTTCGCAGACTGACGCGACCCTGGTCGCAGTTACTGCCGCATTCTAGCCAGCAGAGGGTAGGTTATAAGTCAGCTAAGGTGTTAAATGCCGAGCGCATTATCATGGTAATACGACGAGGTGGCTGACATTTTTCTGGGTCCCGGTGTCGCGTTGTCAGCGAGAACGACGATCACCCAGGGCGTAATTCGTCGAAGGCGGGTCGGGTGAATACATTCCGCGACATTTCGCTTGGCATTTATCCCTAACTGCGCTGATGGTCGGTGGACGAACTCTGTGAGACGCGGAACTGAGAGGAATGAAGGAGGAAAGCTGTTCCTGGTTGTTCCGTAGCATTTTCATTCCTCAGCTGTTGGAAAGTGTAATTGTGGGGTGTTCGTCAATGCACTGCGGATGTCCAAATTTATGTTTTTGTATATACTGATGAAGAACGGAAATGTACACTAAACTACGTTTTGTTTTCTAAATGTTGCGACGTGTATTTTATTTTTCAAAATTAGAAGTATCATCGAGTCAACTGGATCTGCATATGTGGAATTTCGTTTTTTTAACATTACTCATCAAATAGTAATATTTTTGCCACGATTTTTTACGTCGATTATTGAAATAAGAATGTAACTGTATTAATGAACTTGTACCCTCTAATTTAAATATATAGTAATGCACGTAATAGGATCGTCGACGTACGGAGATCAATCGATAGCAGAACGATATTTCACGGGGCGATCTGGGGGTGGTATCTCGATTATTGACATACAGAAAACGCGATATCGATTAGTTAGGAGCGTTATCAGGAAGTTGTATGCCGAGATGCGGAATACACCTAGGAGGGTCTCGTCACGAACACGATCCCGTATAGACCAGCACGGTAATTATCCGCTCGTAATTGCTAATCGATTGCCGTCAATCTCTGATCACCCGTGAAACAGTATCAATAGAGGGAGGATCCGCAGCATCCTATCCGTGAGATCGTAAGCGCTATTGATAAATTTTCATCAACGATCCCAGTGAATGAAAGTCTGTCCAAACTGGTCGCAGATGAACGCCATCATCGAATAAAAATGGTTATATGGATTATTTTTGGCGACTGGTGGACAGCAAGTACACAGTACCAAGTACACAGTTTACTTAAAGGTTGAATTTCTTGCAACTGAAGTAAAGTTTATCGCGATTCTTCACGCTGATAAATAAGATTCTATTTTCTATATGAATAAATATACGAGTTATAAATGTGGAGAGCCCTTTTGCCTCTCAGCATAGAACCCCCTTAACAATTTGCGCAACAGATGGAGGCATCCGGCTCCACTCTCCTGGATTCCAGCTCTGTCCAAGCGACAGACACGCGGATCTAACACATTTCCGGTGGACGCGCGCGTTACTCTCCACTCGGTTGGCGCGCGACCGCGAAAATTATAGACGCGCCAAAGTTCAAAGCGTTCTCTCTGTGCCGTTGTCCGGCAAAAATAGCTGAATTGCCAGCAACGCGCCACTGAAACGCGGAACGGCCGCAGCAACGTAGTGCCTTTAAATAGTGAACACGCTTGGGACATTTGTTTTCCATTATTACGATTGTAATTGTGCTCGCGTTAAACACGCATCGGGTGTTTCCAATTACGCGTGATTTTGCATTCCGTTCGATATTCTTTCGCATAGCAATGCACAGGGGTGGATTTAGATCGAATGGGAGCTCGTAGATAATTATTTTCAGGGATTTTTTTGAATAGTATTTTATCTCTTCAGAAATCGATCATTTTTTTATTCGAAGTTACCAATCCTTCCAAATTTCGGCGTTCCAATTTTTGATAAAACTTTTTTACTTCCATTCTGGTCAACGCGTCCGCCGAAACCCAGAATCGTAGTCGCCAAACAAACGCTCGAGACTTTTGCCGGTTGGCCAGCAACAACGCATGAATCCACACTTTTAGCGTGTTACATACGCTTTTGCAGGAAGTGGTGCGCGCGTTCGCGTAACAAGCGGCGGCGGCGAAGAGGGTGATATTAATTTTTGTCGGAACTGCTCGTTCCTCGCCGTCCCTTTTACGTCACGCTTCGACGCTGTTCCTTTGTCGTTCGTTCATTAAACGTGGAGCATTTTTAATTAACGTTTCCACATTAAGAGAGAACGAAATCGGGAAACGGGGGCGCCTTGTGACAAACGGTCCGGCTGTTTAGCCGTGCCTTAGCAATGCCTTGTAGCGACAAGGTCAGAATTCTGGGGAAGAAGACGAGGGAAAATTGCCCATTTTCCTTAAATTCTTTGAATAATAATGCAAGAATGTTGCGCAGGTTGAACCGTTCTATTTGGGTAACTGTGGGAACGAACGGGTTCCATAAAAGAGATTCGAGTCAGCCAAGGGAATCTTTGAATGAAATTGCAATTCTTAAAAATATTCACAGGCACATTTGAATTTTGATACATATTTATTGAATTATATAAATACCATTTAGTTCCATAACCATTCCACTTTTTAAGGGATGTACACATGTTATTTGGTTTCAATTATTCGGATATATTCAGATCTGTACCACCTACCAAAAATGGACATGGACTTTCCAAACAAACCGATATTCTACGACTGCTGAGTGACGGTCAGCAGTGTTCAATAGTGGTCAGCATTGACCAACGAAGAGCCAAGATGGACACAGAATATCAAGCTACAGCCAGGTCATAGCAGGACATGAATTATTTCATGTTATCCGTAAGAAGTTCTTAAAATATTCGCAAAAATTGTCGTCAAAAGGTTGAAAGATTCTAAGATACATTTCTCGCTATGTATATCCACTCGCAAGTATCCCGTGAAAGTCGAAAAGTCCTAATCCCTGTTAGAAGATTTTCCTTTGGGAAAGGGAACGGAAAAAGTAGTTAAGAGCCGCGATGCTACACGGAATGCACGGAATTATATTTTTGATACGGCGCAGAAGTTTTTCCCCGGGGACAGTAAGAAGGACGCATTTAACGTTTACGTTGCCGATAAGAAAAATCTCGTCGAGGAGTCCTCTCGCTCTCGCTGGCGTGGAACCCTCTAGCCGGTACTTTCGATGTCGAGGTGCTTCGTTAATTCGCCTTCAAGCTTGGAAATAATTTCCAGGCGGAGAATTTCATCAGGTCGAGGGTAAAGTAGCCCTTGTAACGTCTGGCAGCCAGCTTAACACTCGTTTAAGTGTGCATGTATACGTACGGGACAGCAGTTTAGTCGTCGCTGACGAAATATTACTTTCGTTATTGTCTGTCTCGGAGCGGTAGCAACAACGGTACGAGGGTTCTTCTCCCCTGTGAACTGTTTTAATTAATCCGCGTCGAATTAACGGTTAAAGCGTCACGAACTAGACAGACCATGGACTGTTCTATCCCGCGTAATACTCCCACTTTATTAAATTCGGTTGGCTACTGTGTCCGAAAGCTTCCTCAGGAAGCGTCCTTGAATCGACGCGTTCGTACTTTCTGTTTCAATTTTTGTTATGTTCATCGAAATAGGGTGAAAGGGGTTGAGTAATTATGAGCTTCAGGGGTTAAACAAGTTTACTATACTTCACTCTGCAAATTTAATTACAATTTAGAATTGGACACAATATCCTTTCCGATTCCGTTTCATTCAGTTTCAGAGTCATTTCGAACGGTATAATTACAACGGTTGCTTCACGACTGCACCGTTGTTTAAATTAATATCATTCATGGAGAGAATTCAAGAAAATAAACAGAAAGTTTACGCGGTAGGATTATTTAAAATCACAAGAAACTCTTTCGACAACATTTTCTCTCGCGTCCAGTAATTAGCAGTCTCGAGGCTAACTCATTAGCGGTTTGTAAGGAAGTGAGCACATATAAAAGTTAGTCGCTCTTTACTTCGAGCTCTCGTTTCGCGAGGAAGAGAGCGAGCGACCAGTGGCACAAAGTGTTTAAGTGAAGCTAATTTTCAGGGAAACAGTTTCAGCCTATTCGAGTCCACGTTATTAGCTTAAGTATCGCGCTGTTTTTTTTTTCCTAAGCGTTTTTCACGAGTGCACCTTCTCCTTTTGTGCCGCGTTGCCACTTTTCGTTGTAGCAGTAAATAATATTCGTTTGTTCTCGAGAAATCCAAGAAAACCAGAAGGGCGTTATTCTTCCCAACGATTAGAATGAAATATTTAGTTAAACGTTGAAGCAATCCAGCAAATCGAGTCGAGTTATTCCAACCCTTCTCCTCTAAATACGGTAAACACTCGAAGGACGGGGGTAAAACAATTACCGGTTTAAATTCGACGCCAGCCGTGGTGATCAATTAATTAACGCAAACTTTTCACAGGGGGGGAGAAATATAAAATTACTGAGCAATAAAGTTTCGAATCGGGAGAGTTCAAAGGACGAACTTTTAATCGCTCGGTCAGGAAGACTGTCTTGTGTTTCGCGTTCAAATTAGGCCAAGTTAAAGGGGGAGTCACGATCTGGTGTCAGACAGGTGAAGCTTGCCCGACGAAGACCGGTCGCTAATTATTTCCGAATTAACGGCACATTAGTCTTCTGTCCCCTCCTCCTCCTCCTCCTCCTCCCCCCCCCTCCCATTACGACGTAGTTCGGACAGCGCCGTGAAGCTCGGATTAACGTGAATTCAGGATTACCGAGGACAGGAATTAAACCCGATGTCGCTGTTAAACAGTTTCTACTCTAACCTGTTTTCGTCTAGAGTGACGCTAATGACCGTGGATTAATCGACTCCCATCGTAGGACCCGATCGCGACTTCATCGAGGCGAACGCACGAATAACTCGCGGAGGCTAACTTTTCTCCAATCTGGAAATTCCAGCTAGTACAGCAGATTTAGGTAATTGTTTGGACAAAAATATCTGAACGATTAAGTTTAACGTGTCAGTATACTAAATTATACTTGTATACCTTCCATATTAAATAAATACATTTAATATTTAATTATTTAATTAATTCGAATATGTCCTTTGTATTAAAAATTGAAATTAATATAATTAATTTTAGTAATTATTTACAGAAGTGTACCTCTAATATTAATTAAATATAAAATGTATTAACAATGTATTTAATTAATATTAGAGGAACATTTCTGTAAATACCTACTAAAATTAAAGAATTTTCATTTTTATTATAAAAAAAATATTTAAATTGAAATTATGTCATCAATGCATACATTTAGATTAAGCATATCTATGCAACAAGTATTTACATTAATCGGTACATTATTGCATATGTACTATTATTATTTTCTGATTACAGGACCTTGTGTTATATCCAGGGATATGACAATCTTACGAAAATATAAAATTTCTACTAAAAAGTACAATTACCATTCAGTAGCAGCAAAAAAATAATAATACTTAAGAATACTGGACAAATTTCGACTACTTAAACAATAAATTTCCGACACGACTGAAAGCCGGTATCCCAGTATTCCTGTCACGATCGAACCCAGAAGTGGAATCCCCCAAACACATCAAGTTCCAATCCTCCGATTCGGTCTGTTACCGCTCGTAACAGAAATTGAAGAATATTATCGTCGCCGTTAGCGCCATTGTCGCTCTCATTACTTTTCCATCGGTGTGTTACGCCGATCCTCTTTATACCCGGTCATCTTCCCCTCCCACCTGTCGGCCAGCAATTCTAATATCAATACGAAGTGATTTCGGAAGTGCGCCTGTATCAGCAGTATCGTCGCGCTGTAGGGTCATTGGCGCGAAATGCCCGTACCGTGGACAGCACCGCAAACGAGGACGCTCATAGGCGCCGGGCGTTCGCGATTTTACAAGCTTTTGTAAGCTTCAGCTTACGGGAGCCCGCCATTATCGAACAATGCGACCCGATACCAATCGTTTTGCCCTCTGTTAGAGAGGAGCCGAGACGCTGCTACCTGTACAATAGAATTGCACGGTCGAGGAGCGCGCAATCCTGACCGGGGGAGGGACGATCAATTTTGATAATAGAGCATCCGGGACATTTCGCGATCGGAGCGATTTTGGGAAAAATTTCGCCCAGGACACATTATCGGGCGATTGCTTCCAGTGGCCGGATTCGAAGGGACGAAACAAGAAAGGACCAATTGGAAGAGCATTTTCTATTTCATGTGTTCACGATGAGAATCGAAAGAGATGGACGCTAAGGCCACTTAAGAATATTTTTCATCATTTTGCCAAAAGTGATTCAACCGTAAAAACAATTAAGTAATCACTGAAGTATATAATCCAAAACGGACGATACTATTGATTCGGTAAACCTAGATTGTCAAGCCAGCACACTGAAAGGCTCGCGTTTAAATCAGCCTAAAAAATACACCCTCGGCCAGCCCTCCCCCGTCGAAAATGTTTTCAATCAAACTCAGACCGGTTTAATCATCGTTAATTGATCAATTCTGCTGAAACGTGGAGTTTGCGAATTTTTACAGAAAAGCACCGGCCTCTGGGAAACTCCCCTTCGAAGATTCGGCGGGGAACGAAGGGAATCGGATATGCGGTTCCGTAGTTTTCATCGAAGGGTTAGCTTTTCCCTGTTCCCTCCCTTATATTTCCAGATCCTTGAGACCCAACTGTTAATCTCCCGCAGTGCTTTGCCCTCCGGATCGATGCCTTTTAATTTGTCCTCCTGTTAAATTAAAATCGACTTAGTCTTTTCCACCCCCACTCCCCCCTCCACTTCGTTGCCCACTCCATCGTTCCTCTCCCGGTACATCTACATCATTTGTGTTCGATGAGCCCCCGCGATTCGTCGACGGCAAAACACTCTTCATCTAGCTCGATGCACGCGCCGCGTCCCGTTCCCTTTGATCCACCCTGAGTTTGATTCCCCTGACAGGTGGTGCGGCGTGTCTCTTCCATTCGCGTGATGAGTCTCGTTTCACTTTATCACCCTTCATCGTCGGGATACGGAGGAGGCGCACCAGCTACCATTATCAGTGCGCGCTTTTATGCTGGCCTGCTTTAGCGGTTACGGTGTTTTTAACGAGGGACAATAACCCAGGAACAAAGTAAGAGGATCGTCGGGAATGGTTTCGTTTAAACGCGACCGTGTCCCGGCGGAGCGGCGAAAGGACACCCACCGTTGAATCGAAGCCTTAAATCGCGTAACAATTTCGCCCGGTGTCTCCTTGCCTCTTCGCTAAGTGCAAAGCTTTCCTCCGCGCTTTACGTAAATGTAGAGCCTGCCGTTTCCGCGGTGAACTGAATTAACGCGTTAACTACCGCATGGACGCGTGTCCTGTTTCCCGTTATCCTCGCCACCGTGGACCCGAACCTTGTATCGTTGCTGCGAAAACGGTCGCGTTGGTTACGCCGGTCCAAAAAATTGGAAACGTGGAAATTGGGGGTGAAAAATTATTTGAACAGTTTGGGATTTGGAGAACGAGGTGGTATGTGTTTAACGTAGCGTTCAAACTTCGATAAATACTGCAGCACCACCTATATTTTTCCAAAAAGTCTAAAACATTTAATATCAGTTATTCTCAGAGCAAAAAGAGCTATTGAATCAATTCAGAAAGAGGAATCAAACCGTAATATTAAGTTTCCCTCCACAGTCCTAAAACACTGTAAAAATCTCTAAATACTTGCAAATCTTGCGTTGATAACTCTTTTGATAAAAAAAAAAAAGGAAAGAATATATTAATGGAACGAAAAAGGTAGGAGGACGGTCGAACGAGATCGATTATGTGGGTACATCGGTGTCGGAGTCTATGTATGCGCGTCGGTAGTCACTCGTTTGAATGCGTTTGTCCAGCGTCCACCGAAAGCGCAATAGTTCTGCCGGTCTGGCAGCGACAATGGCATGCATTAACCTTTGTGCAGTTGTAACTGCAGTTGCGAGATAGTGGCTCGGCCCTTTGAGGGGGGGTGGGGAAAGGGTCACCCCAGCAGACCGGAGTTCTCTTGGCATTTACAACCATTTCGCGTAATCTCAACGAATACATTCATCGGACGGAGAGAGCCGGTGTTAAGTGGACGAACCAATTATCGCGCTGTCTGGTCTTCATCCATCGTACGTCGGATGGTGCGCCGATATTTCGGAATCGGGCCGAAACTGTTCGCCGTTATGGCGTTTAGATCGATCAGCCTCGCCCTGGTGGCCAACTACGATAGAATATTTGTTCGTGGGGATTGTTTAGGATTAGTAAAATGTCTGTGTTTGGAGGTGATTTCTCGGTAACTTTTTAAATTTAGGATTTCTTTGCAAATTTTCAGTGTTATTTTGAAAGAGAAGGGACTCGAAATTCCGCTGGAGACTGGAAACTGGCGGTGTTGATGGTTTTAAATTGAAATTGAGGCATCGTGAGTTCAGAGCTAGTACTGTGGGGCATGTTGTTGATTACTATTTTTGTAAAAGATTAAAAATAAATATTAAATAGATCGAAAAAGTACTATTAGGAGCTGGTTGGCGACTAAAGTGCCACAGAAGCGAGGAAAATTAATTTATCATCCGACTTCTGAAGAGCTAAAGTATCCCATCCAAAGACCAATCATGAAGAATCTCACTACGAAAGCCTTAAATATATCAAAACCATTTACTTTGTTCCACAATCCCAAGCTACAAGAAAATCGCGATTAACTGAACTCGCCGTTAACCGATAGCATTAATAACCATGGATTCGTAGCAGATAATTTCGCCTTTGATTACAAGGAGCTGCGGGTGCATCTAAGAGAAGCGACGCGCGTCTTATCCGCTAGCCAATGGGATCGATGAATCGGAATATCAGAGCCCAAAGAGAGCAAATAGGGGCGTGCTTTGACATCGTCTCGCGATGAGTAAAAATGGGAATCGAGAATCTCGGTACCCGCGTGTTCGAGGGGAAACCTCGACGATTATGTTGGTAATTGCGTTCCGTCCTTAGATGACGTCGGCAACTGCCAGAGGGACGAATGGAGGCTAAGCGATCTACCAGGTTGTAATGCGAAAGCTTTTGATGTACAGGGGACCAAAATGATGTGGTAATTCGCGGAAACAGGTCTACCACCGTGAGATATCACATTGTCAAGATATTCTTAAAACGATGACGATTATCTGGAAAGTTATTTCTCTTCCACTCAGGAGTCATATGCACCTTGCTTTCGATTTATTTCATCGGGATCGTATTTTTAGATTCATGATTCCATATATCCACATTAATTCATTTTTATTTTATAACTAACCTTAGAAAGTATTACGTGTAACTATTCTCGTATGCAAAAGGAATGTACAGTCTAATTAGACAAGAGAAATTTGGCAAAATCATTCTGAATCTAAATGAAATAAATTTTACGTGATAAATATCGAGTGGATCTATTATCGCGCACTCGATGCGCCGGAATGGAGGCACAACGAAGCAATTTAAAAGTTTAAGGAGTACCAAGGAAGTAGGTTATCAGAGTGCTGAGAGCAATGGAGGATATAAATTAGTAAGACGCGAGCTCGTTACGTGCTCAATACTTAGCAGCGAGTTGCGCAAGTATTTGGCGATGTATATGAAATTTAATTTTACGACCGTTAATTTCCCAACTCGGAAACTTGAAAATAACCTAATCGGAGCACGGGAACCTAAGTTTCTGACGCGCTTATTAATTAGCGTTGAACAACTCCTATGTAAGTTAATTGCAAATCACCCGCCCCGGCTGAGAAAGCCCTCCAAAAACGTTCTTCCTCGTTGTTCGTGAAGAGATTAAATTCTCGTTTGCTATAATCACAAATTTAACACGTAATGATAGCGAGCATGAAACTTCGGGGAAAAATACAAGTGGGCAGTTTTAATCACTTCATACGCTGAATTACGCGTCCGATGAAATTCGCAAAGTAATGTTTCGAGGCTAAAGATTTGTAAGTTTCGTTTTATGCTCGTGTAAGGTCCAAGATAGCATTGATAAAATTCGAAAGAATTTGAGTTTAAAAGTACGTTTCTGGTCTTATTCAGCTGTCCTTCAGTTTTTTAAAAATATATTTCTCGTGTCCTCACTTTCTTTTGTCACAATTACAATAATAACGAAATAGTTAATTATATTTTTAGGCTTTAGAGAACACGCCAGAATCTGCTATAAGCCAACTTTTACCAAAAAGTCCAGCTAACACCTTTTAATCCAAGAATCCTACTTCTCGTTATTGAAGTGTGAGTTTCTTTGCGAATTACGGTTAATGGCAAGTATTGGAAAAAATGATCACTATCGATAACAGGATCGTTAACAGGATCTTGGAGTAAAAAATTAAGCCTTCAATGGAAGCGCTTCACCCTCCTCCATGGAGATATTAAGTGCTGGCCCTTGTACAGGACTTGTTCGGTGGGAGACCACGGTACGATCCTGGGGTTGCTAAGCACATTATGCTAACCCTGTGACAGCAGACGATGCATTAGCCCTGGGATTCGAGCGAAAGCGAAACGAAAAGTAACGTATGTACGGTCGTTTGTCAAGATTTCGAAATAAATTGTTTTACTATGTTCGAAGTGGATTTATAAAGGATCGAGCTTGAGTTTCAGTCCTTTTCCTACAAGTACTGCGTTCCAACATTTTTTAATTTATATCTTATTCTACCCTAGTTCATTAACTACTCTACTTCAATAGTTGATGTTTCCAAATATATTTAATCAAATAAAAATCATTATACTTTCATGAATTTTGAACAAATGTCGTGGTTCCTACACTCACGTACGTCCATGAAAGAAAAGAAATTTATGCTCTGCAATGATCAAAGGGTGGCCCAAACTCTCGAGTTCCATCGCGTAAAAGGAGAAAGGGGGTCGAAGTCGGTCGAGAGCAGATAGCCGGAGATTCCTCAGCCGCGAATCAGTTTTCCGCGGAAGAGTCACGGGAAACGAATACGGCGATCGAGGATCCTCTTCTTTTCCGTGGATACTTCGATTCCACGATCTCGCGCTTCCGGTGGGCCGCGTGGCCGGATAGGAAATAAGGTGTTCGTGGAAATCTCATATGCCGGGGTCTCGCATAAAATAGGCTGAATAAATCACGTAGTCGAGGGGGTGTGGGAGGCTCAGCCAACGACGAGGAGGGACGGGAGGGTAGGACGAGGAGGGCGTGGGTGGTCGGGAAGGGATGATGAGAATCGAAGGGCTGAGGGACGACGGGTGGAACGAGAGGGTGGGGGGAGGGGGTGAGAGGGAGAGAAGGTAAGACAAACTTTCGCTCAGACCGGGTGCACGCTTCCCTCCTTTTCCACCCCCGCGCCGCTTTGTTCGCCCCCGAGAACCGAACCGATCCACCTTCGGCGTCCGTAGTCGTCGTCTGGGCGCGTTTCGCAGTTGAGCGGCGCGCCGCTCTAAGGAAACTGATATTGCCGGCAATATCCAGTTGTTTGCATTGATTCGGGCTGTCTGAGAATCCCGAAGAGCTATTTCTATCCCCTGTCTGCCTCCTTGCCTCCGAGACTTCCCTAGCGAAAATTCACCACCGTCTTCCCCGACAGCCTGTCTTGCTTCCTCTTGGTGAGGCGTGTTGCCCCCAAGCACGTGCGCATAGATTATTGAAAGCCTTACCCGGCGAAAATTTTCGCGGCTCGGTACGCGTCTTCGTTTAACGTCTCGTCGTCGCCCTCGGCCGCCATTTTTATTCGACAGGCTTCAGGGGATTTCTTCATTCGCGGGAGGAGATTTCGAGGGCAGTCCGAGGGTCGACCGGTTCTGTCCTCGTCGATGAATGAAAAGTTCGTTCGACGAGAAATCTAGTTTCTAGAACGTTTATTCAACCCTTGCTATGAAATGAAAATAACATTTTTTTGCAGTAATCCTTTGCACTGGAATTTTTTCCAGGTTCTAGCAGCTTAGACTTCATCAGTTTCATTTGCAAGCGACTGAATGCCTGCCGAAATCGATGAAGCAAGAAATCACACTCAAGTCTAAATTTATATGCAGCATCAAGCTTCGTACCTGTGAGCAGTACTATGAGTGCAAAGAGTCGAAAATATGCACTTCTATTTTTTTTTTTAAGGGTTAAACAGCTACTATACACAACATAAAAAATCAAAATTCCTTGAAAGATGTGTTTTCACCCCTACAGAATTTTTGTTAACAACCACGGACACGAAAGTTCTCATTTCTTGAAGTTCTGGTTTTTTTGTCTCGTTTGTTAAACTTTGTCTGCGACCTTTCCTGTGATCGATCATTACGTTTAGTAAGTGATTATGCATGTTAATTCCCCGGGGAGATCTAAATGCTCCATCGAACGAAAAAAATATTCATGGGAACTGGTTTTGCATATAAGAACGCAGTGGGAGGCCACCCCCGATGGCTAAAATTCAAGCGATCTATCACTGGCTGACGTCGGCGTCCTAAAGGAACGACAAGGGGTGTCCCAATGCAAACTACCCCGCCATTCGGATGATATATCCATCGGCACCTGTTAGACGACAGCGTCTGAACGCGTCTCGGCGCCACTCTCGTACCCTCGCGTGGATGCACGACTTAAGCCTTCTTACCATGAATTATCGAGTGCCGTTCGCTGGAAAGTTAAGGCCTCACTTCTGTGCCACCGTTGAGATCTTTAGAGGCACTGTGATGTCAATGTTTCGTCGAAAGGAAAATCCAGATCCCGTCAACGATACCCTTCGTTGCTTATTGATCATTTTTAAAGTTCTTCCCATAGAGATCTTTGGATTTCGCTTTCTTTTAATAATAAAATTGGTAGACATGTTAAACTTAATGGTTTATTTGTAATCACGTGTACCTTCACTCTTCAGATGGTATTTTGAAATATTTAATTTTTTTAGAGATATCTCGTAGTTGATAGTGAATGAATTAATTTGGTTACTAAAAACAAATCAAGCTTGAAAAAACTCACCATACGTGTGCTTCAATGTCAGTAAGTAATTTAAATTTACCATCTTTGTAATATGTCTCTATTAAAACCACAATTTTTCAAATAATGAAATCCATGTCCAAATTATGGTCCTCCTCGTTTTCTATGTTCCCCCAGAAATTCACTTAGCCACTCTCGTGTAAGATAGCGTGTCACATGACTCATTCGTATTCAACATTGAAAGTTTGTTTACGCCGCGATACATACATTGAGGCCCCTTTGGATCTTTATGTAAACGAGGCAGCGAGCCCCGGCTGGTGGCCGAGCCGACGGAATATTTCTCGGTTCACTTGGGAAACAATAAATTTCAGGAACGTTGAGGTAAAAGGGTCCGCTACCGATGTCCTAGGTAACTCAGGAAACGTTGTTATTTACGGGCCACTGGTGCGACAGCAGACACTGTATCGCTGCCGTCTCGCCTCAATTGGGTTAAGCCTAAAGACTCGGTTCGCATGATGGTCAGGTTTAGGCTTCCCCCTGTTCCGTGTGCATCACGTGTTACGCTTCCTTTGACTATGTATCAGGACTGCCTGCATTTCCGCTTGGACAATCTGCGTGCTCTGCCCTTAGCTAACGTGAGAAGTCAATTTGACGTTGTTTCTCGAAATTCGGGAGGATCTTGAAACGACTAAGTATTATTATCGTTTCTATACGAATTGCAGTATTAATTGCAATGTAAATAATAATAATAAGAATATCTTCATTGATTACTCGAGCTATGTATTATATCTTGATGTTCTTTGATGATATTGTAAAAAAACAACTTCGTCCCATACAGATTTTTTAAATAATTCCATAATAACATGTTTGTATTTTTGATAAGGGCTTGACTAGCCATTTTATTTACAGAAAATCTAAAATATTTTGTTATTTTCATAATACTTACTCAAGTAATGAGAACGTTGTAGCCGTCAATAAAAAACAGGTGACATCGAGGACCGCTCTTCGGATCGTCCCAAACGAATTGAACGGTTGAAATTCTGTTTTATATAAACATAATGTGCAGGTGTCGGGACGTATGGTTTCATTCAACGTAAAATACAATAAATTACATCTATAAATAACTCGACCACGCGAGAAACTATACCGCACAATGTTGCGTAGAAACATAAATTCACCCCTCCGATCCGCAAAGTGTTGAAATTTACGGTGAAGGATTTATTAAATCGTTGTCGGCCACGTGAATTATCGTTTATTAATTTATCGGCGTATAAAATAATCGAAAAGATCGAAACACGAGAATCACGATTTGCAGAATATTTATCTTTCGCATTTTTCGCGTCGGTTGTTATTTTATAATTTATCGCTGTCCTTTCTTCTCTTGCTATTGTTTGCCTATCGTTAACAAAAAATAAAAGAAAACAAAACCGAAGCTACTTAATCTACACGATCTCGAATGAAAAGAAGTGATGTTTTATGCATTCGAATGAACAAAAGAGTCATTGAGCGCTATGACGAGTAAAAGCGTTTTTCTTTTGCAACTCGGAACCGATCGGTTTTCGGATTCATGTGTGCTGACACTCTTTTGTTTACATTGACGAGAGCCCCACGTGTGCAGTATTCGTGCCATGAGTATGCCAATAACGTACACGTACAACCTGGTTCTCGTCAAAGCGAAAAATGAATCCAAAATTAAACGTACCACTCGATATACTTTTAATGCATTCTGTTTTTAAAGTTAGTTCGTATTAAAATTTGGACCAACTAAAGATTGCCATAGGGCAAACTGAGTTAATGTTTAATATCATTGAATACGCTTTTAATTCATTTTACAAAAAAATTTATAACATTTCAATTGACGTGAGCTACACGCGTGCAGCATTTATGCTATGAATATTCGAATACTTCGTGCGACCACACCAAACACACTTTTAATGCATCAAAAAGTTTCGAACGTTCGTACGCAAGCAGTACGTCGCGATGGTTCGTATGAAAATTTATAACATTTAAATCCCGTCGAATAAAGTGTAAAGATCGAAACGTTTTTGTTTGCTAACCACTTGATCGTCCCGTATCGCTGGATTTCCAGCGAATTTTAGCACGCTCACGTATGGTCGTCACACAATCGACGGGCGGTTAACGCACGTGATCCGTCTTGAATAATTAAGCAGCGTGGCCGCGTTGATAAAAGTATTCCATTATGCGAGTTGTCCGCCACTCCACGCTGAATCTCTTCCATGGGTAATGGGAATTCCTCGTTACGAGGTTTATTCCAAATGCATCGGACGATTTGCGGTCCTCCCACACCCTGTACAAAAGTCTTACACTATTAAAATAGAATATTTTATTTTAACCGTTTAAATAAAATTTGTTATTACTCCCAAACGCGATAGAATTTTATTGTGTAAAATTCAAGATATATGTACACAATTAAAAAAAAAATAGTCTCTCCCTAAATAAAAAAAATTGGCAAACGAAGATCTGCTTCTACAGTTATAAATTAATACTCCTCTTAAAATTAGTTGGCATCCCTAAAACGGATGGAGGCCTTAATCCTAACAAAGCAACGCCCCCCGCAATAATCGAACGCCCGATTTCACGCATTCCTGTAAACGCGGCGCGCGGTTCAAGGAGCAAAGTCGCAGCGGTAACCTACGAGATTTCATTTAAATGCAGATAACCCCGCGTGAGTGCCATCGCGTCATTCGACTTTAATATCGATGGATATCGTTAGTTCACCCTCAGCGGGAAGGTGCACCGCCGTCCTCCGTTCGTCCTCCACTCTTCCTTCCTTCCTTCCTTCCTTCCTTTCAGCAATGGATCTGCGTTATCTTGGTTTTCGAGACGACTTTATATACGCGAGGATATTGCAGACACGAAGTATCCTTCCGAGGATCGAATCGACAGCGTTACGCCCAGGATTCTGAACCTCTGAAACGTTCGAGATAAACGGAAATTCAGGAAAGCTCGACAATACAACGAAAACGCGTTGTCCTTCGTCATTTGGACCATATTTAAAGTCGAAAACAGCGTTAAGACCACTCGTGAATTTACCAAAGCTCCTCAGAAATGTGACGTATCCCTAAAAGTGGATATCATCGCGATTTTTACTGCTTTCCTCCATTTAAACGTATAAAAGCCGTGAATTTTAATGCCGAAAGTTATTACCGACGCGGTCGGAGTATTTAGTCGAACATTATGAACGGTTTTATTACCGTAGGACGGCGTTCTTCGTGCCGAACGACACTCGAGCAGGAAAGAGCCGAGTGATTTAGAACTAAGTGGTCTTTATGAGAAATTTTAGCATCGAGTGGTCTAGCTTAATGATTACCGCGAGATTAAATGCTAGTTGGCCACCACGGTCGATGAAACTGGTCGGGCAACTGCGGACGTGGTTGCAGACGGGTCAAGGAATGGAGAGGTACCTTTCCTCCATCGATTCCGATCTCCCTGCTTGCGCCGAGTTTCCCTTCGCGGAACTTTATCAATGGCCAATTCCTGACTCCCCCTCTTCTTTTCTTCCCGTATTTTAATACGGAACCGGGAACAAGCGGATAGGAAAACAATAGTACTTCAACGAAGGCAGTTCGGAACTTTGTTTTTAAACACACACTTCCCCCACCTCCCTCTGCTCCTGGTTTTTTTCCATCTACAACCCCTTGCAATCCTTGAGGAACTCACAAATCGCTGACTCTTCGCTCGTTTCGCGTGAGAGGCTGTGTTTTATTGAGTAAAATTGGTAGTGGCGATAATGATGGAAGCAATAGTGTCTATTAAGCAGGTTTCACTTGTCCCAAAACAAAATTTTTGGATGGACCTTGGAATCGTTCAGTATTTTATAAACACCGAACAAAAATCCGAAATAAGATTAATTTTTCTGTCGTGCCATCAGAAAGACGTCCCTTAAATGACGTCCGTCTCCAGGGTGAATGACGCTGAAGCGTCGTCCGTGAGGATCGAGCGGGGCGCAGCAGAGGGACGCTTCTGGCCCTCGTTAGCACCCTCCTGTGCCCCCGTTTACGCGCTGTTCTCCTTTCCGACACATCCACTTCGCTAAACGGAACCACCGGGGGGAACAATCGTCTCGTAATTCTTCCCAATCAACCGATTGTCGAAGCTAAAAACTATTGTGCCTTTCCGCAGCGCCGAGACCAGGGGGTTGGCGGGGGGCGAAAAAAGAAACGAGCCTCGGAATCGAGTGCATCCCCTTAATCGGCGCCCTCCTCCGGCGTCGACCATTTCATTCCGCCCCCGCATTAACAACGACGACGGGCAGAAGTTGGTAAAACGTTCCCCGGCTCCTCTAAGTGCGGTCAATCGAGCGGCAACGATGGCCATTGTGTTTTTATCGGGAGGCGTTAAAGGATGCGTTTACGTTTCTTGCCGGCGTCCGAGCGCTATTATGGTACAGATTTAGCCAGTTAAGAGGAACGCTCCTGCTGGAGAATCCTTTCGTTCTGGGACCTGATGGAAGGAGCAATTTATTTCACGTTGAAATTGGGGATGGTTTTTTGTTAACATGCGGGGGTGAGTAATTGTTTGATGCAAATTTAGCTGAGATATATCGATAATTTTCGGTAATTGATTTGTATAATTATTTGAAGTTAAAGAATTTGCATTTTCTTGTTGTATCGCTTTGGAGTCTAAATTTTTTGATCATCGTTACACTAAATATTTTTCAATATTTCTTACGGCTTCACGCATTTTACGAAACACCGTGTATATGAGCCCTGCTCCCTGCGACGTGCATACCAGCAAAAACTGAACTACATATATACATCATTTGGTATTTAGTCTTTGGATGAATGCAGCTCCTATCAATTACACAGTAGGAAGCATACAAAAACCTCGTTACATGTAGAGTTCATACGTATCCTCTAGCTAGCTTCCGTCATTGCGCAGCTATGAATGCATAGGATCGCCGCTATGGGGCCATATCGCCGATAGCACAAATGGGAATGCAATCCTGTCTTGGTTCTTTTTTCAGTACTCAATAGCTAATGCTACCATTCATACTCGTTTAGCAAAATACGCGTTTCTCACAGACTATAGCCCATGAAAAATGAAACATCGATCCAATTTTTTGTTTAATATTTTTAATTTAAACGTAGAAATTGATCGATCCGAGGAATTCTACCCTCGAACTGTGCCATTAGGCAAATGCTATCGGGATTAGTTCCGCGTTAGCTGTTCATAGGCTCGATCGATATTTAAAATTCCCTCCGTAAAGAAGGAATGAACAAATTGAACAGAATATTATGGTCAGCGTTCATGGGCGATCACGTTTAAATTCAAACGAAGGTAAATTGCCTGACCAACGTGTAAATTGCCAAGTAACCTTCGATCGACGGATTGAAGGTAGTAGATTAACGATTCCTAACATTCGATCCAACAGGCTACCACGCCACCCTCGTAAATCGCCGAGGCAATAACGATTGGCACTGCGAACGTGCGAGCCGACAGACACGTCGGGAGTTGCATTAGAATTTCTTCCTTGTCTTTACGTTCGTTTAGGACAACCGTAGTTTCCAATTATCTCGCGACACTACCCCTTTATTGCGTGCTCCGTCGTCGTTCATCCATGCGGTTCCCGTCGTCCCTAAACGAGCCGTCCTATTCGATAAAAGGATGTCAACCGCGATCGCTAAGCGACGTCGCTGCGCTTCCTGACGAAATGGTAATTCAGACGTCGGTTTTCAGTCCTTAATACGAACTCATTAAGGTATTTCACGCTGAGTAAGTGAAAAATTTCAATTAAGGATGGATTGTATTTATTCAGCGAGGTGACGTTTTCCGTGTAGGACAAGTCGAGCTCTTAACGAATAAATACTGTATGCAATAATGATATTTTTCAGAAATTGAAATCAGTAGAATTCATATATCAGCTTTTTATATAACAAATTCACTCTTTCCAATGTAATACAAACCGTGCAATTCGTGTATATTTATTAAATTAAATATTCCGTCATTTATAAATTTATTTAATAAATCGACATTTTGGTCACAAGTCTTTCACGTCAACGAATTTTTCATGTGGATTTTCGTACTCGTTTATACCAGTGCAATCCAATGATTCGTTATTTCGGTAACTAGATCAGCAACAGTCAACTGATATACCACTAAATGGACAACGCGTCGTTGTTTGCAATAATTTTCAATTTATGCGACACAGTTCCATTAATTTTGAAATCACTCTTTATTTTTGGCTTCATTAGCAACTTGGTGCTCTGGGTTTCGAAATGTTCGATGCTTTTGCATAAAGCAAAATGACAAATTCAAGCATGCTTTTTTAATTATTAATATTTCAGCATTTGTTGAGGACCTTTTTCATTGTTACTGTGATAGTCCTAGGATCAACCCTTGGGGTAAGGACATAAATAATGAAACAACTTGACCGAAAAAAAATGTTGACACTTTGGCAACGTTCACATTAAACATAAACATGTCACATGATTCACAAGTGACCCAGTTTCAACCTTTCGAGAGATTACACAGAAATTTCGATTGATGCCTGAAACTCCCAGCGCGATGGTTGCGATTCTTCTCGCGATGCAACCCACCCCCGCAACAAAACTACTCCCTTTCTCTTATGAATAGGTAATCGTCGTAGTATTCGCGAAAGCAAAGAAATTACCGTTCGGCTTGCGGGGCACATAGAGACGCTCGGTATTTTTATTACGTGACGCGCCTCCAGATTTTCCAGTTATTTCTTCCGAATCGTGACCTGCCCCTTCCGAATGGAGAATCGTTTTGTTTCCTGAACATCGACGATTCGATGCGATTGGGACAGTTCTAACCAAATTAGAATGACCCAGTTACTTTATAAAGTTGGAGGAGTTTAAATAAAGCTCGACAAATAATTAGCATTACATTTTAGAGCGTTCTGAGACTTATTAGAAAGTGGTGCAACTTAAGACGAAACTTAAGACGAAACTTAAGACGGACCTAAGACGAAACACACCCTGCACAATTCTCTCAATTGGACCACTTTTCTATACAATGTAATATCGAAGCTAATCCATCGACAATCAGAAATATCACTAATCGTGCATTTATTTACAGAGTATATTCAATTACAAGTGGTTGAATAGGTGAAATGTCTCTCGAACGAACACCAGAAGGCAACAATGCCAATAATGACATATCCTTCGGATGGCAGAGTCATCGATGGGTAAAGAACGACCCGGTTAGCATTAGGAATCTCCATAAGCTAGTGCAACTGGACAATATGGACAATCAAGCTGGTTCACGGTACGTTGGCCAGCCGGTCCGAGCGACTACAGGGGCAGATTCGATGAGACGAGGTGCGGTCAAGACGTGATCAGCAACCGAAAGAAGCTGCGACAGTTACCGAACGTCTTTTGCCGAGGGTTACGAAAACCCAGATTAGTCATGGTAGAGTGGGATCGAAAAAGGTGAGCGTTCGAGTAAGACCGCGGATCCGAAAACCATCCGCCGTATTGGACGTCATTGAACCACGGGGGTGCGGGGGGTTAAAAATCTAGAGGTATCACGCGACGAATGCTTGAATTCTGGGCACGATCGGTCACCTGAAGGGAATTGCACTTGCGTCGTACTTCGTTAAGGTGACTCGCGAATTTTTAAAGCCATTACCCGGTGACCGCTGTAGAATTTAGTATGATGGTGTTTTCGGACTCTGTTTGCTTCTTCAGGGAGGCCATAGGTAAAATCCATGGGGGTGAGGCGAAAGACAATGATATAAATTTTTTGAAAGATTCGATGGTTTATATTATACATATTCTTTAAGCACACCTGTGTCATTGTCCTGAAGATCGACGCAATTAAATGTTACTATGGAAATAGAGCGAATCAAACATGCATGTTCCTGATGGCAAACCAAGGGAATTTGCGAACGTCCAGGTTTGGATCTCAGCATTTCTGTGTCAATCTATTTGTGACGTTGTTCAATTCATTTTCTAAAAATGGTCGATACAAGGTGGAATATTACTTGATATGAAAGTTGGATCATAGTTCCTTGAAATAATTTCACCGATTGACCCAGTTCAGTCAGAAATAGATACTTTTTAAAGTACTAATCACGTACAAATTTATACTAACAAATTTATGCAGGACCATGTGATCTATTTTTGGAAAACTGGTCGAAAATCGCAAACGGTGATATTCCGAAATTCTTGAATAAATTTTAGATTAGTAAAATGCTGACATAACTGATCCTAAGTCAACATAGATAATATCTTAATTTAAACATCGAACAAATTATTTTTAGACATATGGATGCCTTAACGAGATACAGACTAGATAACTAACAATAATTTAATACATTTGTTCAAATTCAATTCAACATACAAAGAAAGGAGGAGTCGAACAGTTCAATTTCACTCCATTATTCCCGTAAACAGCCTAAGGAAAACTTGAAGTGTCTTTGACGCCGAAGGAACAATTAATTCAAAAGAAAAATACCTCCACCATCGACACAATGCAGCCAACCATTCGAACGAATTACAACAGCATTTCCATTGAACAAAGAATTCATTTAACGAAATCGCTTCTCGTAAGAAAATAATAGACCCCTTGATACATTGTAAGATATTGTCGCGAGGAATGCCTGTCTAACGACACTCGCGAGTGGATTTATTATATATAACAAATAACGAGAACGCAATTCATTTTTTAACGATTTCCCACGAGAAAGGGACCTCTAACAATTCTTTTGCAATTATTTTCCTCAATGCAAACGCAAGTCCTTCAAACAGCGACGCACGGTTTTTGCAGACCCAAAAAGGCGAAATATTTTAACGTCGAAGAAAGAAATCACGCTTCGACGGGGTTAACGTCGCGCTGGCTGGCCGCGGGGGCGGGGGGGGGGGAGGGGGGAGGGAAAAGAAATGCGGCTTAAACGCTTAAAAGCGCGACGTGTAAACGTTAATTATCGTGGCTCGCACGCGAGGCAAGCGACGAGCAATAATTATTTTCGCAACGCGCCGCGATTAATTCAAGTGGTTGCGGCGACTGTAGAGGGTGGCGGTGGACAAGCTTAGCACCCCGCCTCGCTCGTACATAAAACCAGAACGTAGTCACGAGCACTTGGCTTGAATATTACGTACCGCCGGGTAGGACGTTGTGTGTACATCGCTTATGTACAGTCAGCTAGATTAGTACACCTTCCCTTGAATTTCAACAGTCTGGTTATTACAGGATGTGTTACGTTTTAGCTCGACTCTATTACGTTTCCATTTTTTACCATTTCTTCCACTGGTGCGTTGAGACTAAAACCTCGAGGATTGAATTCATCCTCGGGGTCGTAAATCTCGAGTTAGAAATTATGTTATGCCGGGTGGTGCACATAGGAATAAAATTGACCACTTAATCCATGAATTGTTATTATTCATGAATAATGGATTTATTCAAAACGTTCATAACAATATGATTGAAATTGATCAGTGGGTCTGATTGGTAACAGTACAATCAGTAATCAAGTTGATTATACAGTTACCAATCAGACATAAATTCGTCTCCTTGAAATAATTAAAACAACCACAATGCTCAACTCACAAGGAGGTACATAAGTCTCAATTCTAACTTAAACCACTATCATATTTTGTAGTTAATAATTGTATCAGATAAAAGATCGTGCCCTTTTCATTCGACGCGAAATCCGTGGCATCGCGAGGAAAACTAGCCCGCCACTGTAACGCGGCGTTGAACAATTTCCTTTATCGCCGTTGAATATTCATATAGTTAAATGGGATTTTTCTTCGCGCTTGAGAAAGAAGTTCCCTGGGCGTTTGCTCGAGCAGACGTTCTATCGCGTGCGAGCTGTAACCGGCTATCAGTTCAATTTCTTAGCTATAGCGACCTCGAGCAGTCGCGCAGTCAGCCCAGTAGAATTAACCCGTCAGGTGTCAGTCGTTGGAAGCCAGCACGGCCAGATAAGGGAATAGAAAAATGTTCAGCTATTTCTGGCGAGCTGCGCAACCGCTCGCATCGGCGATAGTAAATGCGTGCTTCTGGAAAATGCAACACGTAACTTGATAATTCTCGGCCCAAAGATATCTGCACTTTTGTAAACGATCGCCGTCCGAGAGTTATTATTTACGTACACGACAGACCGCTATTAAAAAGAGAAACGAGCCTCGTTAAGATACGCTTTACGGTGTTGTGCGAAAAATCGCAACGATCGAGTGTCTCGTGTTTCTTTCGACTCGACTTTCGAGTCGGGTTACGTTTGATACGAACGAGAATTAACATTTGCTATTAGTAGATGTATCGTGGTTGTACGAATCTTTCTTTTCTGTGGCGATAAAAGAGGCGATTAGGTGTTATCAGCTTGGTACCAATTTGTCTCTTGATACTGCGAGACGTGGTAATTAGTTTTGCTTGTTTGTTCGTGTTACTTCTACAATTTTCCAAACTGTTTAAAGAATTTTTTTTGTTTTGTTAAGAAATTGACGGTTTGGGGAATTCAATAGAACCAATTATTCGTCCATTGAGGTTGAAAAGAAATAATGGACGAATTATTCGATTAACAAGCCGAATAAAAGTTTATACGTGTAATTCAGGGCGCGTCTGCAGGCAGTAAAAGTGTGTTTTATGAAACCTTCGTATATCACTCATGAAAAAGACTGTGCCTCCCACCCTCTCTTAGCGCTAGAGCGTGAGATAGTCGGGGGTTGGTTTAAGGCGCGGTAAGGCAGACCGAGTTAAGGTTAGGCAGGGGATGTTTCCTCGCAATTACGCGTAGCTACATCCTCCCGTTGCTTTATGGACCGACGGTTGCTGCAACCGCCGCCCGGCCCCTCCTCGGATTCCTCGGTTGCTTACGATCCGACAAATATCCTTAAGGACTATCAGAATCGTACGTTTTCGGGCCCGCCACGGCCGATTACACCGGTTATTAATGATACGCGGGATGTAATTTCTTTTTAGGGCCGCGTCGCCGCGTCTAATTGCCGTTCAGCTGAACGCCTGTTATGCGTCTCGGGGTTGAAATACGAAAAGCGGAAGAGACCCGGTTTACGCGTGCCTCGTAACGGTATCGCGCATGAATTTTTAATTAAATTTAATTAAAGTACGCGGGGGCTGGATTTGGTACGTGTTAGCGAACGCGTGTAAGCAAATACTTGCATGAATGGAATCCTGGGATATTAGACGCTTGGCGTCGAATCGTCTGTCTCCATTCCTTTGCGTAGAATTCATTTCTTTCGTGTTCCGTCGTCAATGACAATTTTCTTGAGTTCAATTTAACAATTATAAATGATCGATTCTTCTAGAGCCTTAGACTAAATTGTTTTTCACGTGTTACACTAGTTATTGTATTGTATACACTTTTAACATTTAACGAGCCCTTCAGTTATTAAAAACCGACGAATAATTACGACAGAGCTCAATTATTTAACACTCGATTAGGAAACGTATGGATAGTTGAGGATCTCCTCTATCGAGAAAAGCATGATTTGCAGACAGAAGCTATCAAGAATCATTCTGGCATGGTAAGAGAGATTCCCGGTTACACGCCATATTACCCGTTCATGGCGAATTCGTGTCACGTAACCTGATATTCATGGCGCAGAATGTAGAATTACCTGATAATTCTAACCGCTTTATGAAACTCACTGCGACGTTGCTCGTTCGCGAATTACGTTACCCGTGTCAGAGACTTTTCGTGGTTGTCGTTCCCCTGGATTGAAAATAGGGACAGTTTATTAATTAAAAAATCCACATCCGTATCTCTTACAGTCCACACATTTTTTCATATGCAAATTGCAATACACACAAAAATACACAGAAAAATATCATCCGCTACATCAAAACTACCAAGCTTGGACAATTTACTTCAAAATTGACCACAATTTTTGGAGAAAATTACTATAACAGAGAATCGAGTTTATTAATTGATTAGCTCGTTTCTCCTCTCTCTAATTACAAAGATGTATGTATGGAACAGCTCGGTCACTCATATCTGGATGACATGGCGTCCAACGCGTTAAGTCAGTCATCCTATTGTTAATTAACCAGCAAAGAAAAATATAAGAAGATCGTTTTAGTGTTAATTCTAGCGCCACCCATTTGAAAATGAAAACTGATCGAAAGCGTGTAAACGAATTACAGTTGGCTCCCAAATGAGCCCAGAGAGCAACGAACGCGGAAAGCCGGATATTTGGAGAGAACAAGCTTATCATGCAGCCACGGACGTCGGCCAATCTATAGGGATAAAGTTTCCCAGAGCATTGTTTGGCGAGTCTCGGACCTGGGAACGGCAATGAGACGCTCCGACGATTTTTTCTCTCTCCTCCCTCCTCTTTTTTACTTTCGAGAATCCACCGGCAGATCCTTCGAATTCCTCGAAAAACGAATTATCCCACTTTTTCGACGTATCCCGCTTAAGCTCGAAATCCGCTTGTTTATACAAACTAAGGCGGACGAGGGTATTTAGAAAAGGACGGAGAACGACGGCGAAGCGAGGAGGAAAAGCGAGTGGCGGACGAGAAAAATTCTCTCACGGATGCATGGTTCGTACAATTTCACCCCTAACCGGTAAACTTTTCTTTTTAGTCCGACAAGCCTCTTATTGTGAGAGACAATTCTAAGAACTGGCGCTCTTTTCCGGCCCCCTCTCGCCCCGCGCTTAGTTTCCTCGCGAACCTAGCCCCCCTCCCGCCTCGTGTCACTCGCGAGCAGCCGTTTCAGACTTTCCCCGCACCGTTTCGTTTTCGGTAGGCCCGAAACTCATCTTCCTCTGGGGTGAAGCTTCATCTCCTTTTCCTGTTCCACCAGGACCTGTTACCATACCCCTAACGCCAGGGACCCTGTCGAATTGTTCTTCCCTCGCTACATTTCCTTCCAAGTGTGCTATGTATAATTTTAGTTGAGTAGTTTCGCGAATTTTCTTCTATTTTCTTCATTTTATATTTGTTAGTTTAATTGTTGGGTTCTGTGCTATCTGAATGTATTCGGAGCAATAGGTTTTATTGTTTGAAGTAAGTTATTATACTGTTTAATATTATTAATTTATAACTAATCGAAATAATTTTCCAAATCTATGGGACTGATTGAAATTCAGGAGAACGAAACAAAGGTATGTTAAAAAATTGATGTAGTCAAGTTTACGGAATAACTGTCAATCCATGAATCGATTAATTAAAATCCACCCCTCCCCAGCGAAAGAAACGTGAACACATTACTTAGTTACTTAGTGCTTTTGGTCGAGCAACGATTACTCGAAAAAACGGAAGCGCATTCAAACAATAGCCGCGCGACTAATGCTAATTCCCAATGACCATTTTATCGTTACACGGTGCCGTCAGTGCTCGGCAAACACTACCTTGGACAAATTGTCAGGACCGCGCCGAAACCGATCATTAACGATCCCTCACCTCTCTCCGCCCCCACTGTCTCCTCGCCTCTCGGACTGACCTCCGCGTGCAGTTTGTTTTACGAGACATTCAGAAGTGTGTAACAGTCGATTTGCATTTATATTAGTGTTCGGCGAACCGTGAGTCTTGAACTATTGTCTGTCCCACCCCGTCAATTTGAGCGTTACCCGTAACGGTCGACCCCGTTTCGAAACCCCCTTTCCCCGCTCCTCCCGGCCCCCTCCAAAAACTTTAAACTCTCCAGGGTCTCTGTTTAATCGCACGGAATGATAGCCGAGAGATATGAGAACAGAACGCTGGCAACAGAAGCAGCCGTTCGTCCGCGGGGACTAAAAGTCGATCGCCGATACAAGAGGGGCTTGGCCAGCGTGTTAATTCGCCCGGTTGATACGTTAACGGATCTCGCGTCTAAGGGGCAGATGCCAGTTCACGATAAATGAGAACAACAAACGGCGCGTGAAATACAATCAGCATCGCGACGGAGAGGCGTCGCGCGAAGATTGATCCTTCGGAGAGCGAGAGTGGCCAGAGCGCGTTTAAACCCTCGACAACCGAGCGGAACAGAAAAATGCACGATGAGATCGGTGAGGAATAATTCGTTGTCAAATTAGGCTTTGCGTTGCGAACCTTGAAACTAGAGAATCTGGAGAAGGGGTTGAAGGGTCGTGACTGGTTATCGAGTTTATTTTTGTTGGCAACATTTTCAAAGAAAAGTTTCATTTATCGATGGTCTGTTAAATAAATCAAATACATGTATTTTTTTAACACATTCGTGACCGATAGATGTTTTACGCTTCTAATACCAAGTTCAGACAAAAATTAGGGCGAAGATAGATGTCACAAAATATGTTGTAAATATGTAGTGTGTTTCATAGCCACGAATAGAATTTGAAGTAGCGAGTGTGTTAATTGGCTGTTACAAACATTACAATAACAGAGATAAAGTGATTTAATTCAAGCAACTTTACCGTACACGACGTTACCTCGCGAAACGCGACGATAAGGAGGCGGTTCGCGTTTTCTTTTATAATTGGTCCGATAAAGACTCTTCGTTCGAGGAGGTCATCCGACTTTATGGCACCATCTTAATGAAACAAACTGAAGGGGAAGTTCCGAGGGGAAATTGTTAGCCAGAAACTTAGAAAAGAAATTCGCAAGACATGTTGGTCAAATATAGCGGAACTTTCGCGGGCCGTTAAGTCTGTTACACGGTGTCTGCTTCCTAACGATGTTCGCGGATTCTTTAGGAAACGATAACGAGACACAGTTTTTATGCTAAATCTTGCTTTGCATTACATACTCAAGCAATCTTAGACGATTTGAACAGGACAGTTTGAACGGAAGAAGTCTGCGTGTGGTTTGTTTACATTTATTTGTTTTGTTTTCTTGTGAGAATTGAAGAATGTATTTATAACTTTATGTTTCTGTTAATAAAATTCAGTTCAAGTTCAGCCACTTTAAGGCATTCTTATGGTGTACATTTATGCTTCGACAAATTTCACAAGAACAATAAATAGAAAATGGTCTAGCAACCCCCAATCAACACTACAAACGAAAAACTTCCGGAAAAAAGGTAACAGAGCCATTAAAGGGGTTAACTTCCGACATTTCCATTCCGTTCGCTAATGACAGAAGGTATTCCGCGTTCGTTAGCGGTCACGGGGGGTTCCTGATGTTCGTATTACCTTAAACAGGTAAACGTTAACTTCCCTTGTGAAGCAGTTGCTACTAAACTCATTGTTTTCAGAGGGAGATGATGGGACCAGGGAATGCGACCACGGACCAACAATATACGCAAACGTATGCTCGGGAGGTCGGTTGGATCTTCGTGGCGAGATAGTAAACAGCAACGCCTTCTCGGTTCACACTTGGCAACACCCCGACTTGGAAGCTCGAGTCCTCAAGGGCGTAGTGCCTTCAGCTACCCTTGCGGTTGACCGAACCCCGTAAACCCCATAAATAATGACGCGGTGGTCTCCGCCGCTGTGCCAGATGCGCCGCTTCGTTGCTTTTCAGTTTCGCTCTTCCGACGTCGTTTTCATCGGATTTCGTGTGCTTCACGCTGATAAGAAATTGCGCGATCCTGTAACACACGGTATGCTATTATTACATGGTTTTATTCAGAGATATCCGTGAACGTGATTATTTTAAACCAGCCTTCTACTTTGTAACGTTAAAGACCCTACTTTATTATTTTTTGTTGCGAATACTGTTTACCTTAGCTTCCTTAAATTTTCTATATTTGTTTCTACGTATTTGAAAAATACTTGTACTGTTCTTCATAAGGAAATATTTATTCAACGAAGGGATATTAGAATCGAAAGGTTTTGGTGAAATTAAATTCTATAGAATATTATTCCAAAATAACACTTCCTAAAATAAATACTTTCAATCATTTTCACAAAAAAGAAACTACTCAAACTACCCTACAAAAAAAAAACAATAATTAACGTCTCATTTTCGCACCACAATTGCCTCCAGTGTTTCAACCCCTACCACTATGCCAGTAATTCGCTAAAAAAATCACACCTCTACCTAAAGAACTGCCGAGCTCCGACAGAGGCCGGCCACGGAAAATATCGTTGCTAGGACGGCGATAAACGATTAGTTTCTCGTTCATTTTCGAAAAGGCATTCGCTGACTGGAACACGGAACATTTTTCGCCGCATATGGCGGCGTGGTTTCGCGCAACACCTGCGCGGGCAATACGTTAATGTGTCAAATTGATGGACCCCTTCGTAATTAATAGAGGAGACTCAGGACTGGCCGACTGCGCGATAGGGCAGAGGATGGAAGGGGTTTGGTGGTGTGCGCGAGAGATTTGCAACCTGGCGTTGGACCGATTTAAAACTGGCAACGGGCACATAGTAGGCGCCCGCTAATTGATACGTGACCATTAATTACTGTGTCATTTTCGCGGAGCTGTGTTGCGGCGCGCGCACGTGCTCCTGACAAGAGTCTACGTTCGGTTTCCGGTGCAGGACGAAACGATACTGGCTGACCGAGAGAGAAATCGAGACAGCTGTGAAAAATAAATAGATTTTTCAGAGAAAAGAATGGAGAATCGGGAGTTGGACAGAGGTCGAGGGAATCGGGCTCAAACAGAGAGCAGGACGTTTTCAGGATAATTATACACGGCACGATTTATCCTCTTAATATCGTTCTGTACTTTAATTAAAAATGACCTTCTTCTCGTGCTTACCTCTCGTACGCTTTACCCAATGCTGCGGCGCCTTTGCGTGGCGTCAGCTTTCAGTGCCCCCATGAAATGGAATTTGCAAGTTGAAATGAAATTAATACCTCCGAGAATGTTCGTTTATTCGGTGTAAATATAAAATGTATGTGTGTGCAGGAAAATAGGTAACCATGGGATAAATTTTATAATTTAAAAATTCGTGAAAAATTCTGCACCTCGTCAAACTACAAATGATTTTTATAAATTTCATGCTCATAACACTCTGATTTAGGTTTAATTCTATAACAACAATTGCGACATGCATGTAATTGTTCATCTCCTGAAGAACACCTCACCCTCGATGACCAAATATTCAAACAAAGTTTAAATAAGATGATCCTTGTCGCTTAAATCAAAATTCCATTACTCTGAGCAAAAGAAGTTATCTCAACCTCATGTCATGTCCTAATTTAAACGTTAAAAATGATGTCTCAAATGACCCACGTTGCATATTAAAACGCTTAAAGCGACTCACACATCGCGAAACCTCTAGCGTGTTAAACGTGCTGGCTTTTTTTGTCAGCCGATTTTTTATAACTTGACGATGCCGTCTGAAGGCCGTTGCGAGTCAACCGACTGCACGAGACGTACTCGTTAATTTGTGAAGTCAACGAGTCGAAAAGGTGAACAGCCCTACCTGGCATGAAACCGAGTAGTGAGCGCGTTCCACGGAATTTGCGGACTCGTTCGAGACTCTTTCGATGAATAAATAAAATTCTACAAATTCGTAGAGTACTTAATTGACTGTAGTATTATATGTCATGCGACAAGAAGGATTAACGAGGATTAATAAATATTGACGAAGACAAGCAAATTATAAAGTAAGAGATTGTTAATTAAATGCTATTCAATGCTAAAACTCTACTAGACTCCATTCTCTAATAAACTGTATCATAGTTTTCTATCGTCTTCATCTTTGTTGCAAAGAATAATTAAAGTTCAAGCGTACTTGCAAATTGACGTAGGTGTTTCTTGGAATTCGAGCAGGTTTGAACCGGGAAGACGAACAGTACATTATTCCATCGTCAGTCAAGGAGAAGCGGCGGTTAATTCTCCAATCAAGCGACAGTCCATCTGCATACGAATGCACGGAGCAGTTGCTTGACACTTCGCTGCCGATGAATGTACCTCTATGAACCATACGCCTTTGTACGTGAGAATTGCTTTCACTTGTTGAATGTCAGAGATACGCTGTAAAGCGAAGACATTAAACGTTGCCATTGTTCCAGTAATATAAGTGCCAATTAATGAAGATATTACATTTTAGATAATGGGCAACTCACTTTTTGTCGTATTAATTACTCCATGCTACGCGTCACAGCGACACTATCGATCAAACAATGGACGAGTCTTCGACAGGTGAATATTTAATTGAGCAATAATACTCCGAAATCAAAAGTTCTTCGTGCATAATTTTAATGGAATAAGAGGAAAAATATTAAGAGAATAATCGTACTGGAAAAAGGTGAGAGTGGACAGAACCAGGAGAATGTAAGGCAAGAAAGTATTAGCGATGAAAATTATTAGGGGCTTACGAGATAACTTTCGCCGTTTTGCTCTTCGTGAGATTTTCAGGTATTACTTTGCGACTTCATCTGCTGCTTCGTCCCCGTGCGTCGACAACAGATAGAATCAAAATTGCGTCTACCTCCGTAACGACCACCGTTAATTTTTCCCTCGCTTCGGGGGGTGAAAATCATCCGCCTACCCTCGTCGTTGTCTCGGCAGATTTCATCGAGAGGACGACAGAAAAAGACTTTGCTAAATATGTCGCCTCGCAGACACTTCCGGAAGGTGGCAAATTTCTTTAAAAACCCAATCTCGCTGACGCTTAACAGCTAATTTTTCTTCTAGAATTGCTATTTACGTCTTGACGCCGGGAGAGATTATCTATCTCCCATGAATTTATTTTATGGAAGCTTCAAACCCTGTCAAGGTATTGAACGTTCCCTCACGAAGTGACAAAGAGAGTCTATTAGAAGGATACGATGATTTAAAAAGCAATTGCAATTTCTGTGATTAGAAAGTGATTTGAAAGGAATGTGATAAAAAATATGAGAGGTATTGTTTACAAGTAGGTAAACAAATTGTTAAAAATAATGCAAAAATTAATGAACAAATACCTCTAAACAAATTCTTCAATTACTTGCATCTAAGTCTATACTTACATGTATATATTCTCCCTTTATTGCTGCACATCACAATTAAAACCAATGCGACTGCAAATTACTAAATTAATCTTGATTAACTAGTTTCCATCAGGTATCTTATTAAGATGAAAAATGTGTATTTTCTAGGCTCAATTAATTTTTCATCGAAGACTGCCAGCCACCTGTGTTGCATCATCCATTACGTCGCGGCTCGTGCAACGTTCTGAAATCTCATTCACGATGCCATAACTTCCGAATCATAATGATACATCTGGTGCAGCGTCGTTACGTATTTGTTCTTTCGATGTCGCCGTATCACACGCGCGATCCTATAATGAATTTTACATGGAACGCTCGGCCACGAATAAACTGTTATTATTGTCGGTTGTTTATCATTGGTCTCGGGAGCTCAGAAGTCGTTGCTTAAAACTGCATTATACGGTACTTCGCGGCGGTCGTAAAGCGTTCCTGTCGTCTCATGAAGGCATGGAATATTAAGCGCGATGTAAACACACGTTATGGTTTCGCGTATAATAAAATGGTGGTGCCATGAAAATTGATGAAACGTTTATTAACATTTCGCGTGGACATTAAGATCTTCACTCGGACATTCTTTATTCTTTGTGATTGATATTGAATCCAATAATCAAGTACATGGATTAAAACTGAGGTTTTATTTATTTTTACTTTTTTTAACTAATTAATTTTCATTTAAATTCAATGCGACCATTCCTCCTGTATAAATCAAAAATTACATCAATTTTGTTCAAACCGGTAATAATAATAATATAAATTTTTTTGTTATCTCCACAGAATTTTGAATATGACTTCATCCACATAGTTGAAACGCTACGTGATTAAATGGTCTGTGTTATAGACCGCAGTCTTTATTTATCCAGCAAGCTTTCGGCGTTTTAGCGCGATTTACATTGTAAATGTAATATTTGTAAGCGACGTAACGGGTTGGTTTCAAACGTTAGGCGCGGGTCGATGCCCCGTATTCCGTATTCCTGCGGGCCCTAATCGAAACCTGGTTTCAACTCGATCGTATAAATTGAACTTTCCAGATCAGCGTCTCCAAGGCATTTCTGATCAAGATGCAGCTTCTCGAATCGAAGGCAATCACAGCATAGCTGCTGTATCAACGCTATTATTGCCACAGAATATGATAAGCGCGGTGGGTATCAGCTTGTGGGTAATGGTAATTACATAGAGAGCCCCGAGGCAACAAGGGAGGTGGCAACAATACCCCGTGCTCCGGGTGACGCAGAACTATTAGCTCCAAATCTGATACCCGTAATTATACTCCTCTCGGATCTTACCCTAGCTCGACTCGACAGCTATAATTGAAACTACGACACGAAGAATACCAACGCGGCGAAACGTACAATTTTTGCTGGCTCAACGCTGTGGAAATATGAATAGAACAGACAATAATCATGGAAATATCAAGAACCGAAAACAATAAGTTAGTATTGTCAGTTTTTGATGCGATTGCTTTTAGAATTTCATTTTTTAATCAACACACAAATGCTATGTGTACTACACGTACGATTTAGTTCTCTACGAATTTTGTGATTAAAAAGTAGAATCCTGAAACTATTATAGTTTCAGCTTTCATCCACGAATATTCATTTTGAGTTCAATTTTCGTTCCTCGCCAATGAAAAAATATTCGGTACTATTATTTTCCAATATTCTATGCGAAGGATTACTATTTTTCAATACCTTATTCGTATTCCAATTTTCGGAGAAATTCAAGAACATTGATAGATTTAAAAAGTGAACATTGGATCTATGTCTACACATCTTTTACTATTTTAACGAGTACTTGACCACTTTGTTTTCGATTAGGAACTCGTTACAAATTCTAAAAAAAGCATCAGCACTTTAAGTCCCCCGCCAATGATCAAATCATCGTATCGAGAGTGCAATGTTCGAGCAGGAGTTATTTCTGGAATTTGACACGGAACACGTACGGTACATTAGTCGATGACGTAAACCGAACATCGCGGAAGTTCGGCCACCGATAGATAACCGATTTAGATGGCATGGCGGCAAGTTTTCCGTATCGGTCCAATTACCGAGAGAATTGCGGCCGTAGCCGAATCTGCCAGCTAAGAACATTTCTGCGCAACGCGATCCATGTATCTTAATCCAGATTATTAATTAAATTTGGCGCATAAAGCTGTTTCGGCTGGCGAACTCGGAAATATATTACCCCGAATCACTGAATTAATGCACCCGCGTAGTTGAGTGCACGCAAATATTTTGTCCGCGGATCAACCCCTTCCCGCCTCTAACTCGCACGCGCGCGCGCGCGCGCTCACGAAGTCGAAAATAAAATGCGGAACGAGATTTATTGCGAAAGTCCTGGCGATATATTTCCCCGAATTGACGTTATCTCTATGTCTCATTATACGTGTTAGTGGGCGCGTTGCACGGTTTCCTATAAATCAACGGGGATTTCGCGCGACGAAATACTACGACGAGCAGTGTAATCGCTCAATAGCAATATATGTAAGCCACGAGAACTCGCACGAGTTGATCTTCATTTGCTATTGTTTCAACGTCGAAGACAGTTGGCAGGGGACACGCACTCGCAGCGAAGAGCAAGATGGAATCAGTTAGAAAAACTTGCCTAGAAAGTAGTTTTTATTAGGAATTATTAATTGATTAGGAGGAATTATTAATTGATTTGTTGCAGTCTCGGGATGTTCGATACTATTTTATGACGTTTAAAATATGTTCTTGGTTGTAAAAAATTAAATTCATAAAAGCAATTCATTTAACTAAATTTATTAAAAATGTATTTGTAATTATTCCAGCGAACTATAACGGAATATATCCAGCTGTCGGGGGCTGCACAAATATTCATGTAGGAATCTGTGTAAAACGAGCTATTACAAGAAATATTTTACTCCATTCTCCATAAAATAATAAAATTAATTCCTCCAAGTTATTCCTTATTCAGACAACAAATGATCCAATGCTGCATCACAAATGATCCGTTCTGCAATCCGTTCTCCTGTCACTGAGCGCTCCAACGAAGGGGTTAACATACCAGGGTCCTCCAACCCCGCTGTGGAGGTCCTCAGGAAGGTAAGCGACCTCTATCTAGATCCAGTCGCAGTCCCCCGATCGAAGATAGACGGCCGTCAATAGAAACGTGAGCAGCGCATGTAAATGTCAACGCGCGACGCGACGTCTGGGGTATATCCGCGTTACAATTATTGCGGGGAAAGAATCTGCGCGTAGATGCGTATAACGAGGTCGCATTGATACGTCCCAGCGATTTGCAGGCAGCTGCGATTGCACGTGTAATAAAATCCAGTCCCGGGCCTCGGCCGTATTCATATCGTGACGTAGGTTTTTAGAGGCTTTTTCAAAGAGACACGCGAGCGACCTTTATGCTGGTGGTATACATTGCAATACGATCTCCAGCGTCGATTCAAAACGCGGAAATATTTATCCGAGCCGTGCTGTATGGACGGGCGCGAGCAAACCAACAGCAGAGGCGACTGATAGCTCGGCGTCTCATCCTTCGTCATCGGCGATACTCGTGCCGGGTATATTTATTTTATCGTATGAATGGATCGTTTGCCGGCGAATATAAATTGAACACTTACGCCGAAATAAAAAGGAAACAACGTCGGTGGGGCATTCAGCGTATGCTTTTTGCGATCGGGCATGAGCTATTGATTTTTCTGTATGTCAAGTGGGAGCGAAGACGTTGTTACACGAGCATTCCAGGACGAAACCGTGGTCGAGGGATATCGGGGAAATAAATAAGATTCGGGGTGGGAGCTGGTTGTTTTTGAATGGATGCTTCTTGAGTTAGGTTACGAATAATTACTCATTCTTGGACATGACACAATTTATAACTCATTTGCATTTGAAAATAAAAATGGCCATTCAAGGGAGAATTACATACTTGTCCCAACTTAATTTTTGCTCAGAATTACTTTAAAGCACACTCGATATTACCTACTTTGATTTTTTAACTCTGCACAACAGGAATTCGATCAATTTCGGTTCAAAGAGTTCCCGGATTAATCCGCAAGATCGATAATGCATCGCGTTTAACGAGGATTAATCGAAAATAGCTACAACGAAGAATCGGCTGAAAGTACAGACTGGCTGATCAAGGGATGCGGCTGGGAGCAAACCCTTTGAATTCAGAGAATTTGATAAAATGATCAAAAGCACGGGTCACCTGTAATTTGCCCCATCACACTTTCAACGTTCTCGTCAACGTCACTCGCAGGACTGACGACTTGAAATCAAATAAAAAAAGAAAATAAGCGTTCCGATTTTTTCGTTCGTTTGACTGTTAGTCCGATCGTCAGCCGGCTCTAATCCAATCACTCCATTTCACCTGCAACGGTGCATTCTACGCATATCTGCCCCCCATACGGAATTTTATAACTGAGCTAACTATAGAACACGCAGAATCTGAGAAAGCTTGGTGAAAAGGGGTCAAAGCGAATCATTGTTTACAGATGAATTTATGAATTCGGTAAACCAAGTATAGTACCTTCCTATTGCCACCTATGCTAAACGATTGGCGTCTATTTTATTATTCATATTTATGCTTGAACAAGTAAACATATTAACTATGACTATTCATCTTTCTCTGCATTGAATGTAGCTATTCAATTATTCTTTAATCGATTGACACATTGCGTACCACATCTAGATAAAATAGTCAATATTTAATAAATTTTCTATAATACATATCTACATAAATAAATTTTGAAAACATCAAGTCTGTCATTTCATATAGACAAACTTATTTGATAAACACAGAGGGTACGAATATTTATAGAACTGACTGTATATCACAACGAGGTCTGTGTGTTTGTCTGCAAAAAGTTTGTCTAGAAAAGAACAGTCGACTCTTCAGCAAAACCGAACCCACAATTCCCAATAGCAAGTGGCGCATAGTAGGCACGCGAACAGCGAGAAAGGGCACAGAATTTATGACCAATTTATGAGGACGAGGGACTTTTGTAACTGTTCCTGCGGAGCATTCTTGCAGGTCGCGAGTAGTAGTGTCTGTAGGCGTTGCATAATTAGAAAACCACCCTAAGATTCATCGCTGGTGTTCGCCTGCCCCTCGAGACTGTCTTCGAGGGCGAATTGGAGACTACGTGTAGCTTGAAGCAACAGTAATTCTACCTTAAGTAGAATTTCGATTATTGTAGGGGTGACTCGTTTATTGCGTCCCGTTGACAAGTGGAAGAGATGAGCATTCTTAGCAAGTTTAAAGGAAAAGTCAACTGGTCCCTTTACTAAGTCTCTCATATTTTAACAATTACACATCTTGGAAATCCATTTCTAGTTGATCGTTCTTCAAAAAAATATCTCTAACCCTCAAAAGCAGTATCACTAACATTTCAAAATAATCTGTGGCCCTTTCAACCCCACAAATCAATGCAACTCTACGAAGCTCCTAGTCAACTATATTCAATAACATATCCTCAACATAAGTGTACGACCACCATTGTGAAGCGATAATTTTTCAAACAAAAATACCTGTTCCAGTGGTAGGCTGGCAGATCGGCCGTTCGTCCTCCATTCTTTCGTCATCGACGGGACACGGTAGCGGCGCACAAAGGGTGGCTATTACAATTAGTGGACATTATGGTAGTACGTAGCCTGCGCCGTACCAACACGAACAAACCGACCGACGGATCAGTACAGTCTATCATTGCGAGGCAGAGTGTGCAGCTCCACCGAACCGTTCTCTCACCCCTTCCCCTCGCCGCCCCTAGACCGTTTCGCAACCGAAATACTATCCCCACCGAACGGTTTCACCGCTTCCACCACTACCGCCGCAACGGTCTACTCCCACGCTTTTTCCGTACGTTCTCCGTCGCTCTAACCGTCAGTCCCGCTCTAACCCTCCGTTCCCCTTCCCGCCCTTCGTAATTACAAGCATTCATTTCACACTAAAAGCCGCTGGCGCTGTCCTGGTCCGTCCCGAAACGAGCCCCGCGCGAGTCGCATTTTCGCTACGGATTGCCACTCGTCCACTACCAACCTCGCCACCAACCCTCCACCCCCGACTACGCGCGCCATCTACGTTCCAACGCTTTCCCGTTACGAACCCTTTTCCAAATTTGCACGATTACAGGGCGGCCCGCTGCCTAACGCCGATCGTTCAGACGCGAGTCGGCACGGTCGACGTCCTCGTCGACTGGCCAAAAATTTTTGTCCGTCACCGTCTGGCTGTTTTTCATCGCTTTGTCCCCGGCGAAAATATTGATGACTGCCCTCGACTCGCCGCCACCCCTCATGACCACTGATGGATGACGCAGATTTCACGTTGCCCCAGAACGCTAACGGCCGGGAGGTGAATGGGTGTTCCAGAATGGAAACGCTCTGGGTGCTGTGTGGGAGGGAATGTAGTATTATTCGCGGGTAGTTTTCGGATGAGTCTCGGGGGAGGGGGGGGGGGCTGTGTTTTGGGACCTTGGAAGGCTAATCGTGGGATTAGAATACTCTTAATATACTGTTTGATTCAAGGAGCTGCTGAAATTTCTGTTATTTTTGAATGTATAGTTTAAAATGACAGGATATTGTTTTAATAAAAAGCTTTATTAAAAAAGGTGAGAGAAAAAATAATTTATGAGAGAAGAGAAAAAAGAGAAAAAGGAGAATGGTTAAAATAAGAGACAATTAATTTTAGTTGAAAATCACAGGATTTCCGATACAAACATTCTCGGCTGTATAAAAGGAAACGTTAGCATTCGTCCAACCCTCGTTCGCCACTTAAAGAATGAATTCGTCCCGTACCGAACGTTTCACCTCGAAAGAGAGCTATAATACCCGTGAAATCCATAGTCATTTGCTACGCGTGTATGTTCGCGTCCGCGTGTGGACGATCGCGTATGTGCGAGTGTAACGTGCAGGAGGAAAAAGGACGAAACGGTGGGCGATTCCGGAGGGTGCGAGAGAGACGGAAAAAAACAGGAAACGAGAGAAGGGCAGAGAGGGTGGCAACGAACAGTACCGTGGAACTCGGAAGTTTTTTATTCTCTAAATATCGGACCCAATCAGGCACCCTCGGTTCTCTGCGCGCGCGAATATAAATGCCCACCATCTCGTCTATATAATCATGGGAGTGTGAAATTAACCAGCCAATCCTGCAGCCAACCGCAAAGCCCGCACACATCGCACGGTCTGAGCCGACGGCCAACCCCCGATTGGCTCTTTCAGAATTTTCTGCGGTGTCTGAATTTAAATGCCGAGGTGAAGGATGGGGACGGGTGTGGGCGTTGGTGTTCTTCTGCCTGAGAAGGCATCGACGCGTCAGTGAGGAACGATAAACGTTATCGACGGTATAGGCTACCCCTCGCAGCTATGAGCCTGATCGAACTTCGCTGCTTCATCTCGCCTAGACGATCGGTTCTTGCGAGGTATTGAAACCAACAGGCGATTGCAATCGCGAACCGTTACACGTGGCCTTTAGGATTGTGTCTTTTAATGAAACACAAATAGCGTTGAATGTAACCGATTGTTTACCTTATATTGTTACCTTAATTTACCAAAATGGGTGTCTCTTCAAGTTCACAATTGGATTAAAATAATTAGGCTTCTAAACAATTCTAAGTCTCAAAGTTAGAAAGAAACATATGAGCAAAAATTAATGAACTACTACAAACCCTTCCGCGTCAAACGATATTAAATTGCTGCATCAGGAAAGACAGATTCAAGAAGAATGTTTAATTAAACTGTTCTTGTAATTTCACCAAGTTCCTCTCTACTCCCTGCAATTTTTTGCATGAAAAAAAAAAAGAATATTAATAGTAATTTAAGCACACGCAGAACGTAGTACGACTTCTTTTGTGTTTTAGAATCCATAATTAAAGAACCAATTACGGAACCCGCTCTTTAATTGTCCGCGGTATGCAATTAGTTGTCTATATACTTTTCGGTGCCTGAAAACAACGTTCATTGTTCCTCATATAAAAACAGCAAGTAGTAACAATATACGCGACCGTATGCGAGGGTAAGTTTTAATAACAGCATTTCGCAGTCTACCTTGTAAATAGCATTTCTCAATTTCTTCCGATGCAACTCTGTATACGATGAGTTGATTGGATTCGCGATGATTATTTTCATATTGAAGAATTTTCGGCGGAAGTCATTTAGCGTATGAAACCTATGGCGGATATCGCAGTATTGCATCCGTTGCAAAATTTTTTTGCGTTCTCGACTGAAGTTTATTGTACACGTAATTTAATACGCGAAACATTTGGATGTACATATCTTCATTGTTTGTATTTTACAAGGAAATATACAAACGGACATTTATTATCTATTTGATTCGATTTTTGTAATTTAAAATATTTTTCAAAAAATATATTTTTATGATAATCGTAGTGTAAAAACTTATTAGAACCACGCAGAGATCAAGAAACGTTGATGAAAAACAATATTAACGGGAATTGATGCGCGAAGATGGACAAATACGTTGGATTACGGCTAATTGGGACACGTTATTATCAAAATACTTCGGGCCAATTAAGCGACCGCTCTAATTACGTCAGCTGGTCCTTTAAGGTTTGTCCCAAATACACGGCTAACCTGATTAATCGGCGACCCAATTAACCTGGAATCCACTGGATATTTTTGGATGAATGGAGCACACAACCACCGACGAAGAGCCACCTACAGTAATGAATTTCACGCAGTCTGTGATATCTTTGTGTTAATTTGCCCCTATTGGAATAAAATTCATGAATTTCCTTCTCATCAACACGTGTACCGAAACTTCCGTAGCGGCGGTGTATGCATATGCATATTCAGGATGTCCGATGAAAGACGAACAATATTCCAAGTTCGCCTTTGTCCTTAAAATTCAATAAAGCATTCAAGGCTTTTAAAGCCAATTAGTTCGCCACCAACCGCAATGAATAAATTCATCGCGAATAATTCGGATTATCAAGTCTCACCTGGAGGAGCTGACAGTGGAGGCCCAAGAGAGATGGAGAGAATCAGCTTCCATCAATCTTCCTTTGTACCTCAGTGGTCTGATGCGTGCACTGCTATTCGGAGAACGTCGCGAGATTCAAGATTCCTTTTACGTGCAGTTGTGCCGGGCATCCGTCCAATGCATCGCGATAAAATAATGACATTTCAGCCGTTCGCTGCACAAATCGATTAACTTCACTTTTTGAGAAATGTTAAATTTAAGTGTCAAAGGAAAATTGGTGTACTCGTTACTTTTTATATTTAATCCCATTTCTCAACATTTTGTTTCATGGAGTTAATCGACTTGTGCAATGAACGGCTCTTTTACTGTAATAATATATACAGAATACACCATCCCTACGTCACATCTCATCACCCTCAAGGTACCTAAACACACAGCGCAAAACTAATGATCGATTCGTCCTGAAATAGCCCTACACGCGAAAAAGATGAGAACGTGCGGCAATGAGACAACGCGGAAATCGGTTTCCCGTGGCCGCGAGGCCGTGCGCCCCTCGCGACAATAGCGAAGATTAAACGAAACAGCCGTGCCGCACACGGCGAGGGGGGCCAGGTAGTTTCTGTTTATCGCATCATATAAATACGGAATTAATTAAAACTGCGGAGTTAATTGAATTTTTATAACCTTTTGCAGGGACGCGGCTCTCGACCGACGTCGCCCGCGACGCCAGCGTGGCCGCACTGCGTTAACTGGGTAGTTACCGAGTCTCGACGCCCCCTACCCTTTCCCCATTCCGGTAAGTGTAATAGCGTCACGGAAATATTACCCTTTTGTGGAGAGAGGAACGCGTCGAGCCCCCTCTTCAACCCACCCACCTCCCCCCTCATCCTCTCGCTCTAACTCCACCGTTTGCGCCCTCGTGCCCCTTCCGCCCTCTGATAAAATCGCCCGGAGGAATTTACGACGACGATGCACAATCTGCTCGCGAATAAACGGCCGTTGTGTACTTTTAACGAGGTAACCGAGTCTCGCTCGCTACTCGTATGCGGGGGGGTGGGAGGTGGTGGTGAACGGGGGCTGTTGACGGTCTGAACACCGCCCACGTGGGTTGCTAGTACCATTATCGCTGCAACGCGGGAACCGCGATTTTTTAACTTATCGTTACATTTCGCGCCATATCGATCTAACTCTTAAGAGTTACGCGACCATGGGGGATGGGCGAGACACGCACCCGCTGCCTGAATCAACGCTGGCGAAGGGCGTTGACTGCGCGCTGTGAGAGAACAATTTTCGGTCATTTTTATGAAGAAATCAGGGATTAAAGTTAGGGACGTATTATTGTGAAGTCGGCCTGTGCACAGGATTTTGTATTGGTAAGATTTTGGGAGGGTCAGTCAGGTTCACGAGGGTTGTTTTGGAGAAGTGATTTATGCGAACACTGAGTTTGTTCGCAGATTTGTCTATAGGGATGGTGAATTATTTTCTAATTAAAATAAATGTTGAAACCTTTCAGGCCTGAATGATCTTTTTTGAAGTAGTAGTAAGATATTATATTTCTACGACTTTCCGATCGTGGTAGCAGAAGGTTTAGTCGTCGTAATTGTTATCTCTCTGTAATAAAATTGTCGTCGAGTGCAAAGGGTTTATTTTAGTAACATTACATTACGGAGTAACCTGTCTATTTTCTACGTTAGAAACGAGAGAAGCTTCTTGCGTCGGCGTCGTATGTTTTATATTGAGATGCAAGAAAGTAATCGAAGGGTTTATGGACGTAGGAACCGAGGGCCAATAGGCGTGTAAGCAGAGACGACTGCTGCACTTCGTAGATAAAACAGACTAGAGTCTATAGGAAGCTAGATGCAGTGGTCGGGCCAACCTGGAGGTCCGAGACTGGAGAGCTCCTTAAATCACATGTAATCGTTTCCGACCACTCGCCGTCCGGACCCCCAGGATCAGACAGCGCCAGTTTAGACCAACGTGTAGGTAACCTCGTTCACCTTTTTCACTTTTTTCCTACGGAGTCAACGGAAACCATTTACAGCTTGTCCTTATTCCCCGAGAGATATATTTTCATTCAACTTACCTCGACCTTAATGAATTTTGTGATAATTTTAGATTGCGAAATAAATTCTTCCGTTCCTTATCTTATTTCAAAGGATTTATTTTGTAGTTTCAACTTTCATTAACATCGTTTCAACTCAACTCGAATATAATAATGCAGAAAAAAATGTATAGCTCTAATCGAAACATTATACAAGTTCATTTTCGTTCGACTTGCTAGTTTTTCCCGTCGGGTAAACAGAGTAAAAAGTACGACGGGTATCTGGTTTTATAGAATAACGATGGGAAAGCAACGATACTTCAAAGAATCAAAAGAGATTAAAAAGGAACGTGAAAAATCAAGTAATGATACGATTCCCTCCAACAGAATATGATATTATTATTTTATTTTCTAGGATTATGTCGAATATCCTTTTAATTGCATTTGTCGACTAATAACGAAAAATGTCCTCTTTTTTAACCTCTTCAGCAAACAGAATATGGCGCAACGTCGACAGTCCTGGTTTTACGAGCACCGAAACACGTGCCAGGTGTACTGGAAGCACAGTGCGTTGGTTGCGCGATCGGTGTCATTTGCCTAGGAAATTACGGTCTTCTGTCACACTGACTAATCTACTTCGTTACACGCGACAACGTAACTCTGTCACTGGCACCGCAGTTTGCTCTGCTTTTCGCTTCCATCTGCACGGCGAGCAACTTCGTTTAACTCGTTTCCCTCTTTCCAGCCAACGCTCTTTGCGAAACGGTCTCCGTGCCAACGTTAAATCCAGCTGCGTATCGATACACCTACTTCTTTCGCTACTTTTCTATTCCTTCGTTCGTTAGGAGTGTTGAATACATCCTTGTTCTTTGAGAACTGTTTGGATTTGGTGTGGCCAACCCCACAAAAAATTGTTGCATAAACTTATGATTTTCAAGCGCCTAAAGTGGATTTCCCCCGTATGTTATAAAAATTGTTTGTTGATCGGTTGTGTTATAAATCTTGAGACGTGCCACGTATCTAACAATAGTATCTTCGATAGTGTTTCGGTTAAAAAACGATTTTTCACCGGAAGAAAGAAACAGACTCCTTCGCGCAACTTTTCCAGGGTTTTCCAGCTAAAGGTGGCCATTTTCCCTGCCGCGGCGCGAATGGAAAGACGAAACTTTATTTGTACCATCGAAGACCGAGGGAATAGAGAAATCTCCGCGTTGAATTTCACGTCTCATCGGCAATTTGATCCGATCGAACGAACGATTAATCTTCAGCGAGGGGTTACGATTTCTATTATATCGCGGCTCCGCTGCTGGCGAATCCATTGATAATGTTGTCAGACCGTCGGACTATCGTTCATTTCACTGTGACGTCGCCGGTCTTCCATTACGCCAGGTCTTGTCCACCAGTGGCGGCCTCCGCGCGGTTTTGTCCCCCTCTGTACGCCATATTATGTTTGTACGAGCCGCGCGCACGTAAAGACCAATTTATACCATCGCTTCAGTCACGGAAGTGGCAGTGAAAGAGCTACAAGTTTAGACAGTGTTAAGCGTTTCCAATTTGCATAGTTCTAAGAAACGCAAGAAATGAATGAACTACGAGTTCTGTATTAAAATTTATTTTCTCTTTCAGAGTCACAACACTTCGTGGAAAGTGCCATTGACAGGCAAGTTATTATATGTTTTGTTGTAAACTGTGTGAATGTTATTTGTGATGAAATTCCAGCGAAAGTTACCCCTTAGAGTTTTTAACTTCGCCAATCAGTTCTCTGAAATTTTGTCAATGCTTCTTATGCATACTCCAACGTTCGGTAAGACTACTTTATTGACACCATCCTTTGTTTCGGTATCTTCATCTACCAGTTTCGCCGCACGGCATAAATATGTAGAGGTAGATACGAAAACGTTGTAAAACAGTAGCCTCTGCTGCGCTATCCAGGATGCAAATGGGACGCGATCGAAGGTGAACTGATAGTGTAAGCACTAAGTGCTTGTCTGAACGTAACCGCCCCGTGTCTGAACGGATAGTATAAATTGGCCTTAACGCGACATCAGCCATCGTTCCTGTGCCACAGTAACGGAGACTCGATGGAGGTTGCTCTCCGAGCTTCAAAGCTTACCCTGGATAGCGGTGCATAATTACGGCAGAACGATATAAAAATTTAATAACACCTTGCTAACTGTATTGACATGGAGTCAAGAAATTGTTCGAAATGTAAACAAAATATATTACGAATTAATAAATAAATAGTGGAAGGTAAATTTCGTGGGTGATTAAGTAGGACGGGGTTGGCGTGTCTGACCAATGTTGACTGTTTCTACTTAAAGTTGGATAGCGATGAACGGTTAGTCGGTTATGGGAGAATGATTTAAAAATTTGATGATGCTATTACTAATACTATTTTATTAAGTTAAAATGTTGTCTAAAGGGAAAGCAAAATTCACGACAAATTAATAAATAAACAGTGTAGGATAAATTACGTTTTGTATGCGCGCGATGAAGTAGGACTTGGTTAGCGTGTCTGACCATTGCTGACTGCTTCTACTTATGCCTGTGCACTCCAGTAGAGCATCGTAGAGCATCGTTTCCAACTGGTTCTAGGTATAATTATAAAGTAATAAAATTGTCAGGAAATGGACAGTGTCTTACTACCAACACAAAATGGGAAAATCCACGTTAAGACTTTTTAACTTATTTAAATTTGTGGTCACTGTATATCGATTTTCCAATTTCGCGTAGCATTGACTTTTAATGACGGGGATATCGGCACACGTCCTCCTATACACCACGATCTATTACACAAGATAAAGTGTCGTGTGGGACCGTAAGGGTGGAAAGCTGAATCAGCTACAGTCACCGAACCGAAACACCCTTCGCAACTACTGGCTCATTTATGTTCTCGCTGAAAATAAATCTAATTCGTAACGGGTGTATGCTGGTTATTTACCAGCTCGGCTCAACAGAAGGAAGAATATTATGTACTAGACCCACATAGTTCACATATCCAACATCAGCTTATCGAATTTTATTCACAAACTATTTTTCACCATATAAATTATTGCCCTTGCTCCTACAATTTGATTATTATTGTAGACAATTTTTGTAAACGTACAGAACTGAAATTACAGCCAAAAACGTTAGAATATAGTTTCAAAAATATGTATAAAGCTTGATATAGGCCTCCAACGAAATCGAATAATTTCATACATAATACTACGTCAATTACCATGTCGATTAGCGTAAAAGAGACGAGCGCGTTGTTTAGGAAGACGAATAATACGTTGATACTACCTGTCGAGGTTCATCCGACTCATAGCACAGGCGGCAACGACCGATACGCGTTGCCCAATTAAATCCGACGCGAGGTAGCCGGTATCGATGATGACTTAACAGCACATTCGTTCCGATGATTTGGCCCTTTAACGCTGCATCAGCGTAATGGATTCGCCTGCAATCCCATCACGGTAGAGATATCAGAGCCCGGTAGCTTAAAATAAGCAGAAAGTTGGATCGGCCAGACGGAAGTATTGTAATTATGCTAATAGCTTCGGCGCTTCGAGTCTTTCTGTGATGTGGTCTAGTGCCGGACTCGTCCGGGTTAGCTGATCAAACCAACTTTTCCTTCTACTTATTAATATTACCTTGATCCCCCGTCCCCTTTTATCTCCTTTCTCCCTCTGTCTTGTCCCTACCGTGCGTTCAACCCCCCACCTTTTTTTCCCTAGTCCTCTTCGCCGAAGTCTCGTTTCCCTCTTTCGGCGGAAAAGTACAGTTTCGGTCTAGAGGAAAAGTCTTCAAGGTTTCTTCATTACTTATGCTTGTGCCTGGAGAGTTACCGCGGGGAAAAGTAAAACAGCACGGTGCTTGACCAAATAGAACTTGGATGAGGAAAGGTATACACCGCGAGGTAGGAACCAAGTATTCAGATGTAACGAAGTAAAAATTTGATGCTACACTTTGCTTACTTTCCAGACTTCGGGGAGCTGAAACGCCTACCGGATAAACCACCGGAGTGTAATTCTGTTTCCACCGCTTTCTTTCCCCTCCGATTCCAGGAAAATTGCCGACAATTTACAAATTTACGTATCGCGTTGTTTATCTCGGTTTGTTACTTCGGCTTGTTTACTCTCTTGGTTATTTAACGGGGCATGCAGGTTACGTTTCATCGGCTGTTGGGGTTAAAAGAGGTGAGAAATACTTGTGTGTCGCGTGGTTAAGTGTTTTGGAGAAAAACCAACCGGTGTTTACACATTAACACAAATTTATCCACGGAAGAAATTAAAGAATAATAATTCGAGATATTGGTTAGCACACAATTATTAAATATCAATGCATTTGCTTTCTAAGCATGCCATTTGTCTATGAAATCCATCATCTAATTTAGATAAATTTCTTCTATCAACATAAAGTGTACGAATACTCATGATACTGGCTGTATTTCGATGTCTTAAGCAGCGAGAAAGGGTTAATAGAAGAGAAAAGAAAATTAAAGGAACGCATCGACACTTTCCCAAGAACATCCCTTCACTCGCGAGCGATTCCGGTTCGCCGAGCAGTCTTCAGCCCTGGCATACCTTTCTCCTGACATTATACGGCTATACCGGCGAACTTTCGAAGCAAAATATCGTTGCAGAGTCTCACCGTATAGAGATTGGGGGAGGATATTATCTAAAGCCAGTCTGCGACCCGTCTATCGGGGCCGTACGTCTCGTTGCTCCATCGAATCTTACGGATCTCCAGACGGGGGAAGGTGCACGAGGAAAGGGGAGGATCTGGCCGAAGGGGATGGGTGATCGGTGCAGAGGAAAGAAGTCGGGTTCCAAAGGAATATTTATCGAGTGGATATTGAAATTGATGGTCGCTACCTCAGACATGCTAATCCGACGAGCGAGCGGATTTCTGATAACGCCCGACGACGGGCAAGAAATAACAGAAGAGTAATTCAAATCGAAGACGCGCCGCCGGCAAGATTACTTATGAGGTTTACTTACGTGCTACCCAGTTCCGTTTTCTCCACTTTTTCGCCCCGGTTTTATCTCCGAGGGGTAAAGACATTTTGTCAAAACCGCGAGGAAACGAGCCACTCCCGCCGCTCAGCCCCGAGGCAACAGGTATACCCAGTGTTTCTTGTTCTGCGACTACGCGGGAAAAATTCTCGTCGCGTCACGGGCCCCTAGTTTCGAACCATGACATTTAAACAGCGATTACATGGAACATGGTGGACGATTTCGTGGAACACCTTTGAGTTTTGATTTATCTTTGGTCGAAAGTTTTGTATGGAGAGAATTAATGAACTGTGATTTCATAAATGTATATATTTTTGCAACATTTTGTATTTATCGTCACCGTGGCCATAATCATAACCACACACTGTAATTTAAGATTACTTTTCATTATTGGATATAAAATGCAAGATACGCTAGGCCTAAAGTCGCCTAAGGAGCAATTTGAAAGCTGAATTTGTTTGCATCGGTAATAATTCGATCAACACGATTATGTAAATTGGCCATGAAGACATCAATGAAGTTCTTGCTTTAAAAAGAAAATGGCATCTTAAAGAGTGTAAGGAATAATCGAAGAATACATTATCAAATCTACCATTCCTTCCTAAAATTTGGTTAACTTAATATTCAATAACTCAACCCAATCCAATGACTCATAGAAACCATTGGAAGAGGAACTCTTAATCTCCAGACGAGGGGTGTAAGAGTGATGGTCCACGTGTTTCAAAGTCGGTTATTAGCGAATGCTACTGTCATGTCAAAGTCACTCGAGCGATTGACGAGCGAGGGTACAGACGCTACCGTGTCCTTCGTCCGAGCAAGGTTTGAAGCAGGCTGCAGCCTCTCGAGACAAGTGGCACCATCGACATGGTAACGGCCTGGTAACTGCCTCGTAAGCTATCTAACGGAGCACTACCGACTCGAGCGGCCGATCCTCGTGCGGTGATTCGAGCCCCGGGTTCAATGGCCTCTTCATCAAGGATCACACGTCTAAATCCTCGGAGTTGGACCGTGCATCCACTCGAACGAGCATCGTGGAAATTCACGAGGACTGTACAGCGTACGTACGCGCGAAACCACCGGGACCACCTGGCTATATCTACTCTCCATCTTGACCGATAAAAATGATATCGGTGTACCCCTCGAATAGTCCTTGACTATTTTTTTCTAGCGTTGGAAGCAAGAGAATTACTCACTTGCCCTGTTTTAATGCGATGGCCACCGCGTCATCCAAAAATGGGAAACGGGACTATTCATTTAAAATAAATCTTAGATAAGATTCTTAAATTTGGCGAGGTTACAATTATATACTACGAAAAATGTTATTTAAATGGCTCAGTCTGTAATTTGGGAAACGAAGATGGATGCCAGACGATATTTTCTCTCCGATTCTGAAAATTGAGAATGACCATTCCGTTGAGATATTTTGTAGGACCGTTGGATTACAGCTGGTGTGGCCCTCCGTCTAATTGGACTTTGGTCTTTCACCCTATAGTCACTAGGCTGGTAATCGACACGATCATGGTTACGCCGGATGCCGCTTTTGACGATGATAGCGATACAACGTTCGGCAACGATTGATTTGGTCGAGATCGCCTGTACGTTTCCCCCGATAATGCTATTCTCTTGTTTCTCTTCCGCTTGGATGAAGGATGTATTGTGGCTGAAGCTATCTCATTACAGGGCCACTGTTTGGTTTCGGTTAGAGAAGGATGGCCCCTGCTAAATGGATCACTTGCGACTCCGTTACCGATTAATCTGCATTTCCAACTGGAGAGGATCGTTCTTTCCACCCCTGCCGATCGTTGACAGTTACGGCCTGTAAATTATAGTGATTTATTCGTGAGTTTAAACAACACTGCAAAAATTCAACTCACTGAAAATAATTCTCTTGTATATTTTAATATATACGAATATATTGACAAACTTAAATATCGTTATACCATCTTTAAAAATTACTTTACCCCTCAACTGTGTCACCCTCCTAAACTAATACCTCAACCATGTCCCTTATTTTGATTAAAAATTGCAAACTTGAACAACTGCTTCGTGTTTCAACTAGCTTAAAGTAAATAATTAAGAAAGCGAACCTGCCCTTCGACCTGCCCTTCGACCTGACATTGAAGGTGCCACATCACGTCCTCAACCAGAGTCTATTTTACGATTCACGGAACTGCGCTAATACCAACCAATTGGGTTTCACGATGTGGTCAGACGCAACTGCCGACGATATCCCGTGTTTGTGGCGTAGAATGTTCAACTCTCCAAGAGAGATTCGACCGCGACACAATAGGGCTGCATAAGAACTCGTTAGAACGTATCGGGCGATACTCCGTCGGACATTCTCGTCCAGAAGACCCTCGAGTTGCATGACAATGGAGGGACGCGTTCGAAAGGCGAGCATCCGTTCGACGAGTTTCGGGCAGAAAACTGTAAGGACGTTTCGACGGATACTTTCGCCATCCACGGAGAGAAATTGGCTGGCTTGGCCGTTGTCACGCAGACGTCGATCGTTTCTGGCCATTAAACCGACGTTCCGTGAATCGGTGTCAGAAGCATCCGATACTCGTTTCAATGGTTTATTTAACGCCGAACCAGAAAATCCGAAGGCAAGATACATAGATATTCTTTATATACTTTTTTTTTAAAAAAGTATTGTTGGATTTGTATTCTTCAAATATTACTTTTGCGATCATAGAACGATGTATCCAACATTATTGTTTACATTAGGAATGTACACGTTAAAATGTACATACTTTATGCGCTCAAGCGAAGCTATCGTTTCATTTCACATTAAAGTGTCGCATCCTCGAACAGAGTCTATTTTGCTATCTGCGGAACATCCAGCTTCGGAAGAATCGTTTTCCCCCATTGAATGAAGAGATATACCAGTCGCCCTTTTGTCGAGCACAATGTCGGGCCTTACGATCGTCCAATATTTTCCGTCAACAAACTGCACGCGTTCATCTCGTTATAAAGTCTGTTTGATCGGCAAACATTGCAGCGCCGATGCATGCGGCCTGCATCGCGTGGCCGGTGCATGTCGGGCGGGAAATACTCGGAGGGAACCATTTTAACCCTCTGTAACACTTGATTGCGGAATCCGTTCTGCTGAAACGAATAATCTTACGAATTCACGCCGTCAAATATTAACTTTACAATTTACGCGGGAGCTTGGATTACCGACTGGCCTCGGCTCGGGGGGAAAAAAAAGGACGAGGATCCTTTTTAGTTTCAGAGACTTAGTTTTGCTTCGATTGTCCTCTGCTGGAACGTATTCTGCGACTGTCGAAATAGGATTCTTGGAGAGTCAAAAATTGAATGGTGAAACTTCGAGGAAATTTGTACTTGAAAAGACTTAATAAGTGTTCATGGAAGACTTGGTATGCTTAGGCAGGGGATGTCGGAATATGGTGCTTAATTTTTAGAAGTTTTAGTTATATTTAAGAAATATTCTTAAGGGCACTGAATTTATGCACTCATGCATTCTCCAACATTTCCACTTGCCACAAATGCATCTGCAATCTATTAACGACGCTTATCTGAATCCTGCCTTCGTCGTGGCACTATTAATAGTTTGAGCAGTCTCCAATTACTCGATAGTTCATTACACATATTGTAATTGGTTTGAACAGATTATTCAAATGATTAATAGCCTTGCGTCTAAGGCGTTAAACAAACATAATTGATGAATCCATCTAGCAGATCTATAATGAAACACGGCAATATCGCTGATTGCATAGAAACTATTAGCATTATTAAATCATGAGACATCAAGAGTAAAGACATTTTTTAATTATCTTCCAAGTGCTACCATACACTATGATAAATGCCTGTATGGTTTCAGGCACTAAAATCAGATAAAGCCTACCACAAGTACTTCAGGGAATAAATCCTTGAAATTATCGTTCAACATTAAGGTACTCCCCGACTAAAAGTTGCCTAAGCGACGCAGTGCTCGCCTAAAAAGATAATTGGGCCCCCGCACAGAAGGATATATCGTCTCGAGTATTATCAAAGCCGTCAGCAATCTCGACACTTTGCATCTGTGCCCAATATTCCAAGCTTCGGAGTTAGGCTACCCTCGGTAGTCTTATGTCTGCGCCCGCGACGACAGCTCGCCTACGCGAGGCAAGATGACAAACGCTGCCATCCAAACAAAGGGTCTCGGGCCATTCGCCGCGGCAGACACGCAATTTCCGTGGCATGGAAATCGCGCGAAATGAATTTCTGCCAATCACGCACGTGCGTCACCGCCCGCGATCATCGGGTGACCTGGCTGTTGCCAGGGTATTGCCGAAAAAAATGCAAACTCCTCGAGGCGAAGTTCGATAGCGTGACAACGTAAATAATCGTCGAGAATGTTTCTGTTGAGATTAATTTTGCCGTGACGTATAGCGGTCTGTGGAAATCGCGATGAAATTGGCGAAAAGTGTGAATTTCGAATCAACAGACGTATTATTGCTCCTATGGCTGTGGCTGAATACAACAGAAGGAGAGGGACGTCGATTCAAATTTTAGAGCTATACCGAAACTCCGAGCTCCAGCCAATTTAGTCGTCGAAATTCGCGCCAAGCAAGACGTCTCGGTTCCACGTGTTACCTTTAAAAATTACATCTCTGGCGATGAATCTGTCAGAAGCACCCCTGCTCGCAACCCTACACGGCCAAATAATATGTACAGAACAAGCGCCATGGGACACATAATCAGGGAGCTGAGGGGAGAAGGGCCTGCAAGAGGGAGAAAGAGAGCGAGACGTGTCTCAATCGTTGGCCCCAGGGATGACGCACGTGTTCGTTTACTTCGCACCCTTTTCATCTCGCCATCTCGCTCCCGCGACAATCGATGCACGTCCTTTTCAGTATTTAATACGTTCTCGTCTGTCATCGATGGATTTGATAACGCATCGCGGCGCCTTGGAGAGCGAACACAGCGAGAAAAAAAGGAGGATAGGAGGGCGAAGAGCGACAAGAAAAGGGTTCGCGCCCGTATAAGGGCGCCTTTTGATTTATGTAGTCGCGTCTGTGAAACGACGGCGAACATCAATCACGGGTATGGAAGCGTCGACGGGGCTGGGCCATCGAGCAGGCATATGCGAATCACGGGACTCGAATCGACAGGACGGATGAATGCGCGAAGAAACAGTGCCTCCGTATCTCGATGTTAGCGCCCCTTCTCTGTTTCTGCATGAATCACGCGAGACGTAAGACGTTACGCTTCAGAGACATGCTGGACCGAGCGTGGACATGCAGAAGGGCGAATGAATGCTTTCTAGGCACACTATATATTCAGAACTGGGAGTTTCCAAACCAACATTTCAGATATAAAATGATGAGTGCTTATTCCTTGGCAAGTGAAATTTGACGTATGTGTCTCACTATGAAATCGATGTTCCTCGTGCTTGTGATCATTAAGACGGCGCAAGCACGAGCAAACACGTCGTATCAAGGGATTAGTATGGCGTGGTTTGAAATCTCACATGTATTATCAATCAGTGTAAATATATACATGGATAAACTTTAAACTTGTACCTCAAATCGTCAGCGTTTAACTTTAGGTATTTTCTTCTGAATGAAACCATCAGCCAAAGAATCTGGTACCCTTACCATAATCAGAACAAGAGCTACCCTTCGACGATCCGGTTAGTGAAGATTGAGCATCGTCGAGGTATCAGATAATGTGTCTTCAGATCGTCGATCCCTGGGATACCGGTACGGTCCTGTTTCACGACGAACGCTCGGATAAAATAGTTCGCTCGCGGGAAAGCAGAGGAGCTCTTACACGAATTGGCTGAATTCCAACGACCAAGTCGGTAGAAGGAGGCCCTTCTTTCTTTGTCCTTGCGTCGTTCCTTTCATCTCTTAGGCGGGCTCTCTTTTAGCGGGCCGAAGATCTGAGGAATAGTTGAGAGTTTGGCCGATAGTTGGGCGGTAGCATTTCATTCCGCTCGAAATTCCGCGAAACATGTGGAAGACCGCAATGAGTGAAGAATCAAACGCAGAGAACATTCGCGGGATTCTTCTTCGGGCGACACGCAGCCAGCCGGGCTGGCCAACTTTGTTTAGATCGTATACCGAACGTTGTGTGTGACCTGTAAAATATCGTCCTCGTTTACGAATCGGTAGGTCTCCAGAAGGAAAACTTTTCGATGCGGGGATGCCACGTGTTCATTTCCTCGCGAAAATTCCGCTGGTTTCGTTGGGGATTGCGCTGGCTGTGTAGATCACGACGGTCCGAAAATTCCTGGCCAACTTTTGGAAGAATTTCAATTGTGAATCATACCGTGCTCGTGACGCTCGACGGATCTTGTTCGAGATCGAGTGATCGGGACATGTTATTCGTATTAACTGTTTCTTTTTTTTTTTTGAGGACAAGTAAGCATCAAGTTACAGGATCAACTCATTCAACTGAGAGAGTTAGAAAGGATGAATGAAAGATTTGTATAATCATTTTTTTTCTTAGACATATCAATTTTAATACCACTTTTTATCATCAAAATAATAGTTTAGATTACGTATATACAGTAAATCTTAGCGCCGGAGGCAAAGCACTTTAAATTTGCACGTCAGTAAATGGATTAATTAGTTCCCTGTAAGTCGAAACTTGGAATCGGTGAAAATTTTGTTTTTAAATTATGAAAAATTGTTTGCTAAAGACCTTTTGAATGTTAAAGACTTGAGAAAAATGTTGATAACCTGGCACCTATTATTTTAAAGACCGGGAGAGTTATACATAAGCGTTTGTTAATTAACGGGCTGAACTACTCATTTAGAATAAGGAATATTTGTTGTAAATATTTCCAGCGCGTGCACGAGTTTTTAAAATTTTCGAAGAATCGATTCGTGAGTAAATATTATTTATGACTGAAGGAAATATTATATTTGTTCGCCTTATCATGGCGAAAAACCATAATTATTCATAGAGTTCGCGCGGCTGTTCGTACGCGTATTACGTATCTCGAGGAAGACATAATAGTTTCTGCAAAATGCGTGACTGTTTACATATGCACCGATAGATGGGCATTGTTAACCTAACAATAGATTACGGAAGTGAAAAACGACATTTGTTACAAATTGTCATTCAATGACGCAACTGGGAACGCAGGTGTCTTCATTATTTTTGTTATCATTTGTTAACGAGTGGACCGCTGTTCATCGGCTTGGTATAAATATCCGGCGATTCGTTGATGGAAGGTGTAGTACCTGAGCGATCATGCAGACTTCAGTGTTGTGCCTTCTCTTCGCTCTTGTGGCTAGCGCCTCGTGCGCTAGTCTGTTCCCTGGTATTGATACGGTAAGTTCCTTATCAACAATAGAAACTATTCAATAATTTCAATATTACAAGAATTCATTCTTTTCCTTTTAACATATTTGGAAATGCACATTCATTAATCCTGAGTTACTTTTACAAACTATACATTTACCTTGAAGTTTCGCTGAAGAGTACCTAATTTGTATTAAATGTCTAAAACAGATTCACTCATTTATTCATTTATTTATCTAGTATACTGGCAGTTATTTTCTTCATGATATTACAAATATTATAAAATTATGTATCGTCGTGTAATTCAAGATTGATCGTAAACCTATAAGGGGATATCTCCTGGTGAATAAATTTAGTAATATCAATAAGTATAGTATAACTATACGCCCCAAATTTCACGTATCGATCTGTACAATTCATATTATTCTCTCCCACGGTAATACGTAAATGCGATATTGAAATGTTATTTTCTTTTCAAACAGGCAATAAATGCCGGTAAATCGATCATCAACAATATACCGACAATTATTCCATTACCATTTAACAAAGACGATTCCTCGTCTTCTGAAGAAAACTCCCAGGGACTGATAAACACTGTAGAGGAGCGCTCTAAGAAGGTAAACCAATACGTCAAGAATATCCAGCAATGGCTCCACAACTTGGAACCCAAAAAGTGTGGGGATAAAAAACACCCCAAACCTGTTCCACAGTTCCCTCAGCTGCCCAATCTCCCAAGCCTCCGTGACATTCAAGACAAAACCGTTCTACCAGACATCGCGAACCTTGGAAACATAATCCCGAACATTTTGAACCCAACTCGTCTTCTACCAAACAAACCTAGGCTTCCAGCCCTTCCAACTCTTCCAACTCTTCCAACTCTTCCAACTCTTCTGCCTACACGTCCCCCACACACCCACCCAACACGTCCCCCACACACCCACCC